>NC_056725.1:536632405-536837405 GCF_019279795.1 Protopterus annectens | reverse complement strand
ATTTTCAGCGATGGCCCGGGGAGTAGAGCTCCACAGTAAAACCCAGCTACTCATTACAAGTAATACAGAGATGTTCACATTCATAGAGTGTAACAGACTTAACAGTTAGTTTACGTTAACATGTTGGTATTATACATGCTTAGGTCAGGTTTACATGTCAGGTATGACTGTTGACAAAGGTCAGTTTAAGGTGTAGTTATATTCCAGTTTAACAGTTCTGGATAGGATACACTCAGGTATTCGGGTTACGATTCAGTTATTCCATACCTGGGTGGTAGAGTAGAAGAGAATAGTGAAGGGGTAGGTAGGCAGGTAGGTAGGTAGAGGGGGAGACATAGTAACTGTTGGGAATAATTGGTAGGGGAGCAATAGGGAAGGTTTAAAGGATGTTGGGATATGTATGCAAGGTAGGACAGGAGGTGTCGGTTTCAGTAGTGGATGTAGGGGTATAGAGTGTAAGGTGGGGGGGGGTAGCCAGGTGGTGAGCATGTGTTGATCCAAGTGTGCTTGAGGTGTTCCTTCAAGTGTTATTTACATGTGTCCTTTGGGACAGCTGAGGTAATAGATGTGGGTAGGGAGTTCCAGATTCTGCCAATATAGTTTGGGAAGAGGATGTCACCTACTTGTAACTTTAAACTTTAATAGAAATGAAAAAGGGGTTGATAAGTAAGTGGTGTTAAAGGGGCACAAAGAGGGAAAGATAGTAGGGGAAATAGTAAGGGATATGCAGGAAGGCTGAAGGGGAGGTCCACAGCTGGACATTTCTTCTACAGCAACAGCTGTGGATATACACTGAATTTGGAGGTAGATTTGGACACTCACACCCCTGGGAGGGGGTGAGGACAACAATAATAAGTTGTGATGCCAATTAGAATGGCTTACATGCCTACAGTGGGGTGCTGTGACCATGTGTTCTTTGGTGTTATTTAGTGGGTTTTGCAACAACAGATCTGGTTATACTGTGCTTTGCCATGTAAAATAGACTGTGCTGCAGTGGGACTCATACCGGAAATGGCTGCTTGTTAGGTGACAGCTCTGCCCAGTTCACACTATTGCTTACATCTACGAGGCGGTCCGATTAGAACCACTCAAGCCAACACCTGCACGCCTCGACCCATAATTTTATACCCATAGTTCCCCCCTGCTCCTCCTCTGCAGCACTCATCCTTTCTCTGGGTGCAGGTTGGGTCTAACCACACCACTACATGCTGCCCACTCTCCACTTCTCGGGACCCATCTCATACATTGTCTTGACCCGTGGGTAATCAGGCTTTCCCAACCTTTAGTCCAGGTACATACGGGCCCTGCCTTGATGAGTCAGTGTACTGATGGGAATCAAAATAACCAAGAATGTTTGGGTTGTCCCGCAAGGGACATTCCTGGCTTTGTTTCTACATTAGACTTAGCGGGTCCACAGTGTTTCCCCCACTGGTTGTATCCTGCCTGTCGTTTGGGGAGCAGTGGATTGTTTACTTTGTGTGTTTGTTTGTATGTTTCACCTGTTTGGCTTGGGGGGGGTAACGGTACATGTTACACGTATGTTGATTGGGCTCCTCACCCCCATTGGTGGTGCCTGTGATCATATGTCATTCTTATGTGCTGTATCATATCATAGATATATATCTGTGTATATACACACACACACACACACACACACACACACACACACACACACACACACACACACACACACACACACACACACGTGTATATATATATATATATATATATATATATATATGTATATGTATGCATATATATTGCTGTATATATATATATATATATATATATATATATATATATATATATATATAGAAATATCTAACGATATGTGGATGTATGGATGTCTGCAAATGTATATATCTATATGTGGATATTTATATATATGTATGTCTATATATGTATACATATGTAATACAGAGAAGGAGAGGTATATATCTATTTAGTTTTATATATATATATATATATATATATATATATATATACACACACATATATATATATAGATATATATATATACACACACACACACACACACACACACACACACACACACACACACACACACACACACACCTACATATTTAGCTACATGTCCTGTAATGTTGACTGGTATTGCTGGATACTATGTTTGTGGAAAAGTCAGAGTTATGTATATCTGCAGTGGCTTAGTGGTTAATCTCATTGCCTGCGGTATGCAGGCTCCTGGATTCGAGCCTTGCAGGGACTGTTTAGTTTGTTTCTGGCCAGAATGGGGTCCGTTGGATACGGAGTGGTTGAAGCACTTTTACGCAGTTGTCAGCAGGTTTGCGTGACGGTAAGCACTGCTAAATTCTGGTGACATCCGCTTACACATGGTTAGCCTCACTATTGCTTACTCTGTGTATGCACTGCTTCCCGTCATGCAAACAGACTTGCATCTGCTTAGTCGTGCTTATTTATCCTTACTACGGCTCTATTTTTGACAGTTATAGGAGGTAGATTTGGCAAGTGTATGGAGTTATCATTCATTACACTGCTTACTACTCCAGTTCACATATATATGTTATTTATTAGGTTATACAGCTAAATATATTGATCATAACAGTGCTTTCACATGGAAATGGAATGTACTGCGGTGGGACTCGAACCAGGATTGACTGCTCGTGAGGTGAACACTCTGCCCACTACAATATTGCTGTACTGCTTCCTTTGCACATATCCTGCTTTTTATCCTCCTTTTGCTATTTCAGCTACATTAACCATAGTTAAGCGATGGGCACACCCATGCACCTATGGTTAGCTTTGATCGGTGTTTTAAGGCTATAGATGGGTTTCTTCTTTTACTTTATATGTCCTGTTGCTGTTGTACACGTGGGGGGTCTGTTGGTGGGGATATGGGGATACCTGTGAGTGATCTTGCTCATTTCTTAACAGCTTCTGCTGTTCGACATTGCAGGGGCATGTTTATTCTGGGAGCTCTGCTCTCAGACAAGCCCCCTGCACTTGTACACACTCTGTGTAAGCCTAGTAGCTCGGCCAGCGCACCTTCATTACTATGCATGGCGCGCTGCCATCCTGCTCCTAAACAGGCACTTCCATGCAGGACTAAACTAGTCCTGCATGGAAGTTTAGTAAATCTGGGGGAAAGAGTTAAAGCAGCCCAAATAAAGGAAGGAGGGGAGGAGGCGCAAGGAAGATAAAGGATATGAGATAAAAGAGGTGGGTATAGATGCAATAACAGTACATTAAGTTTTATGCAGCAGAGAGTTACAGCACAGGGCCTTATGGGACTCCAGCAGATATAGAAAGGCAAGCGAAGAAATCACCTTGCCATTTCACTGCTCTGGATCTATTAGTGAGCTTACTAAGAAACCAGTTAAGTGAGGAAGTTGATAACCCATAGAAAGTGACTTTAGTTAGGAGAATTTGATGACTGACTATTTCCAGTGCTTAGAAGACCTGAATTTCTACTATGATTTATTATATCTGTGAACCTTAGAAGGGAAGTGGTTGTACTGGGACTGGGTCTGAAACCCTGCTGTGAGGGAGAGAGGAGGTTATGAGAAGAAACATATGTAGTAATTTGAGAGTGAATTCATCTTTCCAAGTTTTTGGATAAGGGTTTGAGAATGGAAATTGGTCTATAGTTTTTGAGTTAAGCTGATAAGACTCCTTTATGGAAGGGTAATATATAGGTTTTTTTCCATAAGGTGAGGACATAGTTTTTCTTGGACAGAGTGGCTTATTAGAATAAACAGGTTATTCATAGCTATCGGTAGTGAGTTTAAGGTATTCAGATGGAAGTTGGTCAGGGGCAGTGGTTGATGTCTTAAGGGTGCGTAGATATTTTTTAATTTAGTCGTTGGCATTGTAGTGAGTGTGAAACTCTGTTGTGGCTTCAATGATTGGGGTGGGATGGGTAGATTAGTAGTAGATTTGTTTTGCAGGAAGGAGGCTACTGTATTTAGAAAATGTTAGTTAAACTGTGAAGCAATGCCTTAGGAGTTATTGGCTGTGGATGAGCTGGGTTGGGCTAATTTTCCAGGACTGATAAACAGATTTATGGATTCCCAGAAGTGTTTTGGATTCTTTGATGATGGCTGTTGGTTATTGCTATAATACATTTTTTTTGTCCTGTTTTATGCATCATTTGCTATGATAATCTAACTTTCTATATTGTTGCAGGGATGTTTGAGACTTGGTTACTGAGCAGTATTTTAAGTCATAGGTGGTTGGAGAGGTACTGTGTTGCTATTTTGGGATGTGTGGAGGATCATTTGGTAGGGTCTAGGGTTAAAAGAGTGGGTCCAGGATTAGGATGCATATCCTCTCTCAGTATTATTGTCCAGTTTGGGTCCGGGATTAGGATGCATATCCTCTCCCAGTATTATTGTCCTGTTAGGAATGTGGCTATTTTAATAGCCACTTCTATTTGGGCTTGAGTTTATATTTGATTTTGGATAATGGTGGAGCAAGGGTGTCCTTGCATTTACTGTGGGCTGTTTTTATGTATCAGTGTTCTTAGGGAAATATCATGCAATATAGGTTCATAGGTTCATACTAGGCTATCTGCCCTAGGGCATTTATAAGCCTAGCCAGAGTGTGTTTGGCTTTCGCCACCCATTTTAAATGAATTTTGCTATGCCCTTTTTCGAGGTTAGTATACTGTGCCTCTGTCTAACAGTGACACAGAAGTGATACCTGGGGTAAACCTGCTATCACCCATCCACTCATCAAGATTCCTCTTGAAGAGAGTCAATGAGGGACTCTGCCTAACCTGGACTGGGATTTTATTCCAGAGTGAAGGGAGCCTCTGGGTTATGAATCTGTCCCTCCAGCACGTCCTATTTATTTCAGTGCTGAGGTTCAAGTCTCTTGAGCACGTAGCTCGATGGGATTTGGATTTTCTGAGGTGCAGCATGTCCATTAATTCCGGGTTGGACATGGCTTTATATGTCAGGCACAGATCGCCTCTGAGCAGGCGGTATACCACTGAGTAGAGCTGGAGTTTCTTTAACCGGCAGCATATGGCATCTGTTTGAGCCCTTTGATCCTCTTGGTGAGGTACTTTTGGGGTCTTTCCAGTTGCTGCAGGTGTCTGGTAAGGTACATCCCAAAAGGGGCATTGTACTCAATTATGGGCCTGATGAGGGATGAGTAAAGAGGCACGATGACCTCCCCTGATCTAGATGTGAATCCCTTCATGATTAGGTGGGCTATATTAAATGTTTTTCTAACCACTTTGGCCACGTGGTTGTCAAATGAGAGATTGCTATCAACTTGGGTCCCCAGGTCCCTAATTACTTCTTCCGTACTTAATGGATTACCACCTATGTGGTAATTTGTGGGCACTTTGTTTTTGCCAAAGGGGATGACTATAGACTTTTTGGCATTTAGCTTGAGGCCATGGCTCTGGCACCAGTTGTCTGTTTCTATGAGTCCCTTTTGTAGGATGCTTGTGTCAGCTGGAGAGTCGATTATGACGCCCAGTTTGCAGTCATCTGCGAACTTGGTCAGCCACAGTCCTTCCGTGTTAGCCTGTACCTCCGAGAAATATATACCGAACAAGAGAGGTCCCAGGACTGAGCCTTGTGGGACACCACTTGTAACTGGTTTGGAGTCTGACATGGCTCCAGCAATTCTAACCATGTGGGTTCTGTCCTCGAGCCAGTTTGCAACCCATCTAGTGACATAGGGATTTATATTTAAGCTGGTGAGCTTATCTATAATGCCCAAGTGGGGTATTGTATCAAAGGCTTTTGCAAGGTCCAGGTAGGCTGTGTGGACCACCTTCCCCTCGTCAATGGCCTTGGTGGCTGTTTCAAAGAAATCAACCAGGATTAAGAGGCAGGATCTGCCCTTAACAAAGCCGAACTGGGTAGGATCCAGTGTCTGTAGGTCCCCAATATCTTTATTTATGAGGTCCATGATGATACTTTCCATAGCTTTGCAGACCAAGCTAGTCAAGCTTATGGGGCGATAGTTTCCAGGATCCATTGAGGCACCACCTTTGTGGAGAGGGACCACTGTTGCTGTATGCCACTCTTTGGGTACATATCCTGTAGTAAGGCTGCGATTGAACAGTAGTTTTATGTTTGGGTTTAGTTCTTCTTGGAGTTCATGTAGGACACAGCCCGGGACACCGTCTGGTCCCATTGATGCTGTGTTTTTTGCTTTGGAGAGGGTGGCTCTTACCTGAGCATCTGAGATGTCAGGGGGGCAGCACTCTGCTGGGATAGATATTTGCCCTTTTGGTGGTGAAGGGGAGGAGAAGTTTGCACTGAACCTGTCAGCTAGGATGTTGGCAATGTCTGTGGGTTCGGTGTATTTTTTGTCATTTTGGACTAATTCTGAGCATATCTGGGAATTCCCACCCAGGTTCCTAACATAACTAAAGAAAGCCTTGTGATTATTCTTAGTGTCCTGTGCAATTTTTCTCTCGAAGCTGGCCTTAGACGATTTTATGAGTGCCCGTAGTTTTTTGCTAATACTGATCAGAGATGCCTTCCCTTTTTGGGATTTTGCTCTATCATGGTTACCTCTATCATTAGTATAATTCTTAAAGGGCAACTCACAAAATGTCAGAATTTGCTTTCCAAAAACTGCCTTAATTCCTTTTAATCTAACACCAAGTGTGTCACAAACCAAAAAATAAATAAGTACATAAATAAATAAATAAATAACGTTATTCCATTTGTTTTATGTCTGAACTTCCGTTTCTTTGGCTTTTTGTGAAATCTTGTGTTTTCTTTCCTGTGTTACATCATTTGGTTAAGGAGAGGTAGATAAGTGACAAGCATGTACTTTATTTGGAAGCAGAGGAATTAGGTTAAGTCATTTATTCTAGCTACAGATCAAGAACTCTTAATTCTGGGTTATTTAAATTTGCCTGATCAATCACAGATAATAAGTACTGTTGGTAAGTTTTCCATCTCCAACTTTTTTTTCTTTTTATATTTATTCTAGCATTAGAGTTCTGCTTCTAATTAAAAACAAGGAAACTGCTTAAAATGGCTGTCAAGGCATTCTCCTTGCAAACCAAGACTGAGACTAAAACTGCTTATTATTAGACACATGATTCTTTGTAGTGCAAGGAGCTTACCTGTCTTTGTGGGTAAAGTAATAAATGTTTCTGACATTTTAGTAAAGTAAGGAACATGAATTAGTGAGTTTTATAGATCCTTTATACAGTTTTTTTTCTTTTTAGAAACATCACTGTGGGGGACATTGTGTAGTTTTCATAGGAGAAAGCTGTTGAATTTTATTTAACTGATGTATAGTTTACTTTATGTGCTTTAGCTTACTGTACTTTCTTCAAGGGAAGGGCATGTCATTTCTTTTTGATTAACATATGTGTACACAGCTTTTGTTTTATGCAAAAGCATTTATTCAGAGCTGCACAGCTGTTTTCTATGTTGGGTATGCTGCTTTGTATTAGACCTAATCTTCACATCCTTTAGAGGTGCTTAACAAAAGCTTCCTAAGCACCTTTCTGTCAGACAGGTACTTAACACACCTGTCTTTTCCCCAGTTTCATAGTGCATTAATGTGCAGCACAAGTTAGTTTATTATTGTTAATGTTTCTATAATTAAGCTGTCTAATTCCAGGAGAAATTAGCTGAAATACTGGGCTTGTGATTTGCAACTTATTTCCTTTTTTTACTTAGCTTTTATTTTAATTGTATGCTCACCAAACAGCAAAAGGCTGTTTAGTGAGCATAAAAAATGCTGCTCTTTGCATTTTAATTGGTCGAGCTTCATGGCAGCTTAATATGCTGCTGAGAGGTGGCAGTCATTCTCCAATCAGGGTGTAATGTACAATTTGTCCAGTCTGTAATTAAACTTCACCCTGTCCCTCTCCCCTGGACCTATGGCCATGGCCATTGTTCATGCACAAGCTTCTACCCACAAGCTATTGATTGACTGACCAGGGCCATCACTTTTCTTGTGATTTTTTTCTGAATATTTATGATATACTTGGTTTACTCAGTAGTGACTATTAAGGAGTCACATCCTTATATTCACCTCCCTTGGTCAGTTATCTGCTAACTTTTTAGTACAAGGTATGCTTACTGTGCACTTCCTTTGAATTGTTATTGCATATATTGCAGACAGTAACAACTCTGTATTAATGTGTTCTGTTTGAGGTGGCAGTCCTGGCCACTGCATTTCTCTCACTCTGTCTTTGTACTGTTCTGTTCTCAAGCAAAGTATTACCTGATGGGCACAACTTATTTCTTCCTTGAAATAATGTCTTTCTTTAATCATAATATTTGTTCAAGTCACAATTGTTTCAAAAATTTGGAAAAAAGCTCTAAAATGCACCACAGACTACCTCGTACTGCGTGGAGGTCCACAGACTTAATTCACTTATTTCTCACACTGTTATTATAGTACAGCCATATGCTTAATCAGCCCCAAGTCTACCACTTTCAGCATATGAAAGAGTGGCAAGCATAGTTATTTTCTTTGTTTTGACACAATATTTTTATATGATACACAATGTTTGGCTAAGACTGAGTATGTACATGGGGAGTGGCACATCAAAAACATAATTCCAAGCTACAGCATTAGAAATGTGAAATAATACATCAAAAAACAAGTCTGCCTGAGTAACAGCTATTAAGAGAGGTGTAGCCAGGAATTTACAATTTGTAGTCACTGGCATCACACTTACCCCTCCATCACCAGTTCACATCATGTTAGGAAGTCATGAACTACCACTGAGATACCAGTAACCTTCATAGCTGCAGTGTTTCAATACATTATGCCAGATCATCAGTGCTGGTTTTAATTTCAAATTATACTGTACTATATGCCTGTATTTTACAAATTAATCAGAGTACTTTACACCGCAGCATATTGTATCATTTAACAGTAGTAACAGAATTCAGTTTTTTTATTAGATATTTGCTGTTTACCAGGGCACATAGTCCTACATAATCTCTGATGTATATTTTTTGAGCTGAAAAATAGAGACAAAGAATAAATTAGGTAAGCTGCACGATGCTCAAATAAAAGAATAATTTGTGGTATAAGAAATAATGAAAAAGACACAGACTGTGGTAATAAACAGACCTGACCTTATCCAAAACAGCAGAAATATGAAGAGCAAATGAAATTAAAAATACACAGGTAATCTAATTAACTGACAACAATGTAATGTGAGTTAATTAATAAGGTAAAAATAAGGAAAGGCAGAAAAGGTTGTAAAAAAGTAGAGGATATGAAAAAAATATAATTTTACTTAAGTACTGCAGTAGATGTAGTTAAAATCATGAGGGCACACATTTCCCTGCATTTAATCAGTTATGCAGAATCTGAGCTACAGGATGAATTTTCCAAGATGTGTGAATGAAAAAAATAGTCTATTGAAAAGAATTTGCATGGTATTGAACATAAATTTTGCCAATACTCTACGTATGACAAGAGTTGATGCTGAGAAATCTGAATATGCATTTAAGGCACTGAGACATGAATGCAGACAAGACTATTGAAAAGAAGTGATGAACAATAATTGGCAAATATACTGCATGTGTGCAATCACACTATCAATCAGCCATATCAGGTACTGTACAAAACCACAGGAAATGATATCCAGCATGACTATGTTGATTTGTTCACAGCTGAAGAAGCTTATCAATAGAGTATCACATGCAAATAAAACTTGATACAGTGCCCATAAGTCATGCTTCCAGAAAACAACCAGGTGAATCAAAGAAATCACATATCTTATAATCATGGGTTACCATTTCAAGTTCATTGAAATAAGCAAAGTGACAGACACAACAGATGCAGGTCAGGTCAATATTTTATAGTCTATATTCCTGAAGCAGCTGATATCCATGTTCTCATATCGGACATTGGTCTGTTGTACGAGATCAGGAATTCAGAAGATTTGCATATGAGTGAACATTTAAATATGCAAAGTCTAGTCCTCACTGTTCACAGTTTAATAGACAGGTGGAAACAGCTGCCCAAACAGCAAAGAATGTCATATGACAGAGCTGTTGCAAAAGCTACAAGGACTGATATCTTAAAATTTTGGGGCATAGGAATAAGTGACTTCAATGACTTATCAGCTCAATTGTTGATGGGCAGAGAGTATTACATATTACTGATGCCTAAAAATTAATGTAAAGTAAAGAAAATGCTGAACAGAAATTAGCAGAGACCAAAATATTATGATAGAAAGACTACCTGACTTAACTGTTTGGAGAAAATGTAAGACTGCAAAAGCCATGGGCAAGTCTGCAGCCTGAAGCTGAAGAAGTTGGTAAATTTGGTGAAGAAAGATTCTAAGTAGTTTGTCGGAAAGAGAGGAAGCTGTATAAGATACATTTTAATTTATTTATCTTTTGTTGACTGAGTTAGTCCTCTTTTCAGGGAAGACCCAAGATGGTATTCCTACTACAGGAGAAAATTTGGCCAGGGCATCATGGGACTTCTCCTACTCTTTTTGACATTGCAATACTCCTATTTGTAGTGAAAAGGTGGTTGGGAGGAGTTTTACAATGAAGAACAAGAGAGCAATGGAGTATAGAACTGGCACTTCATTTGAAAATGGTAAAAGTGATTCTCAGTGTTTCATTAATGAGAAGGAGTTCAATGATGGAATCAACAACAGCAAGTCTTCATGTAGATTTATAAATCGTCAACATTTAGCTGACTTAAATCCAGAAGGAGTGGAGTGTGTTCCAGAGGAAGCTGTGATCAGGGAAGTGACAGATGGATGAATAAATGACACTCAACTGATTACTGAATAAACATGAATAGGGTGAGGGTTCAGGGATTTCATAGGAGATGTTGTCGGTCGTTTTTCCGAAGACTGGCAACAGCATGAAGAAGTAGAATATTTTTTTCTGAAAGGCAGCAGAAGGGAGAGGACTGAAGATTGTATGAAAAGTCTTATGATATAATGGTGGGTCATGGAAAAAAGTCTAAACCTGGTACTGTTTCTATTTTTAAAAGATAAAGACCTTCTGTAAGGATCAAAATATAAAGAGATTGTGTTGTTGACAGATATATTTGGAACAATGTAATTGTGCCTACGGGATTTAACATGAATAATGCAAGATCATAGGTTCATAGGTTCATAGGTAGGTACTAGGCTATCAGCCCTGGGGCCCATACAAGCCCAGCCAAAAAGGTACCCTGGCTTTTTCCACCCAAGAAAATTATTTTCCTGTGCCACTGTCGAGCAGAGCCACAGAGGTGATCCCCGGGGTGAATTTCCTATTTCCCATCCAATCATCAAGATTTTTCTTGAAGAGTGCTAATGAGGAGCTTTGTTTGATATAGATAGGTAGTTTATTCCAGGGTATGGAAAGTCTCTGGGACAAGAATCTATCCCTCCGGCATGTTCTGTTTATTGTGGTGACAAGGTTTAGGTCTCTAGAGCGTGTAGCTCGGAGAGATTGGGATTTCTTTAAGTGGAGCATGTCCAACAGCTCTGGGTTTGATATAGCTTTGTATGTTAGGCAGAGATCACCTCTGAGTAGGCAATATGCGACAGAGTAAAGCTGGAGTTTTTTGAGAGTATCTGTTTAGGGCATCTGTTTGAGGCCGGTAATCCTCTTTGTGAGGTATTTCTGCGGCCTTTCCAGTTGTTATAGATGTCTTGTGAGGTACATACCAAAAGGGGCGTTGTACTCTATAATTGGTCTAATGAGTGATGAGTAGAGGGGAACAATGACCTCTTTTTTTCTGGATGAGAAACCTTTTGTGATGAGGTGTACCACGTAGAAGGATTTCCTGACTACTGTGGAGATGTGATTATCAAAGGAGAGACTACTGTCCACCTGTGTCCCAAGGTCTCTTATCACACTTTCGGTGTTAAGTATACTTCCACCTATGTTGTTGTTCATGGGTACAGAGTTTTTACCAAAGGGGATGACAATGCACTTTTTGGCATTGAGCTTGAGACCGTGGCTTTGACACCAGGCATCTGTCTCAGTGAGGCCCTTTTGTAGGATGTGCACATCATTAAGAGTTTCAATTATGGCTCCTAGTTTGCAGTCATCTGCAAACTTCATTAGCCAAAGACCTTCTGTGTTAGCCTGTACTTCAGAGAAGTAGATACCAAACAGGAGAGGACCCAGGACTGAATCTTGTGGTACTCCACTTGTCACTGGTCTGAAGTCAGATTTGAAGTCTGCTACTTTCACAGTGTGGGTTCTGTCAGTGAGCCAGTTGGCAACCCATCTTGTGACATAGGGATTTATACCTAGTTTAGTGAGTTTATCTATAATTCCAGAGTCGGGGATGGTGTCAGAAGCCTTGGCAAGATCTAGATAGGCTGTGTGAACCACCTTACCCTTGTCTACGGCTTTAGTGACTGCTTCAAAGAAGTCTGTCAGGTTTAGGAGACATGATCTGCCTTTTACAAACCTGAACTGGGTGGGGTCCAGAGTTTGGAGATTAACAATGTCTTTGTTTATAAGTTCCATGATGATACGTTCCATGGCCTTGCAGACCAGGCTCATCAGGCTAATGGGGCGGTAGTTCCTGGGGTCCATGGTGGCTCCCCCCTTGTGGAGTGGGATAACCATCGCTGTGCACCATTCAGTAGGCACAAAGCCTGAGGTGAGGCTATGATTGAACATGGTACTTAGGTGTTCGTGTAGAACGCAGCCTGGGATCATCCATCCATTTAGGTAAAGAGCAGTTTTGTGATTTAACATTTGAATCAGAACCATTAGTAGAACAGTTTTTAGAGGTATGTGAAAAGAAAAAAATATTTTCCTTGGTCTAAGTACATTTCATTGGTCAAGAAAAGCAATTAATTTTTTTTCTGCAATTTAGGATAGATGAAATTGAACTCTGTGATATTCTGGGATGCTTAAAAAAGATGTGTGAGAGTGTGGAATATGTAATTTAAACTAAAGATGATAGAAATGCTTGGAATGGTAATTTTGAAACAGAGGTTATGTTAAAAATAATGAAAAGATGAATTAAGCAATTGCAATTTTAGCAGATAACAGAAGGACTTTAAAGTATGGAGGTCAAGCAAAATCCTGTTTTTTTCACTTTTTTGTGGAAGTAATGAATATTTCATTACTTGTAAACAGTGTTGTAAAAAGATTATGTGAAAAGCAAATGTGTGTTTTATTGTAGAATTTGTAATAAAAGTTGGCATTTATGGTTTGAATGTTGATGAAAGAAATAAGAGAAAAAAGAAGGTTAAAATAAAATTTAGTCAAAAAGATGTCATGGAAACTGTAGAGGAATATGTGAAGAAAAATATACTAGTAACTGTGCAATAAATATAATCATTGATCGTGGAGTAAATATGTTTGCAGTTCAGGCAACTGAATAATTTACTCCATCAATAACAACAGATAGAGTAGAAAAGTAAACTTTTAAAAGATGAATCAGTGTTAGGAGGGGGATAGTGTATGATATGGATTTTTAGTTAAGTATTTGTCTATAATAAATATTGGTTAAAGTATTTAGTGAATGGATAGAAAAAGGAGAGATGAATAAAGAAGGTATGTAAATGAGTTATTACATATATTTGGAAGAATGAGGATAAAAGTGATATTAAAACTGGAGACCCATTACTTGGAGCAATGCTGACTATAAAATATTTATGCAAATTATTCAGAATAGATCTGAGGATATAATCTACACAATTGTGGAAGATGGTTTATATGACATCACAGGTAAATATAACAGGAGTTATTGGTTATTATAAGGGAAATATTTGATAATATTTTGTATAATGGGGTGGAGTTAAGGATTATGTTTGTGAATGTAAATGCATTTGACAATATTGAATATGAGGCTTCATGGAGTATGTTGACACAATGGGATGGATTAATGGGTTTGCTTTGTGTTAAATCATCCCACACTTCCTTATATTTATTTTCAAAATTGAATCTCATAGTACATGTCTCTTTACAATTCATAATCCTGAAAATCTTCTGTCATTACAATCCACCAATATCAGTCAATATGCGCAAACTCTGCAGAAGTAAAAGTCATCTGAATAATTCCACATTAAAGAGATCTGTAACTAATGAAGAGGTTGCAGCTAATAATTTCACTGTTTCATCTACAAATTCAATGTCTTTTGTCCTTGAAGAATAAACTGCCTATGTTACATAACAAAATTGGTAATCTGGTAATATTGCACTAGGGAATGGATGGCAAACTGGCAACAAGTTCATTGTTACTAGGAATCTCATCCACAGAAGGACATACTTGGGAGTGCAGCACACCAGCCCCCTTAAAGTGTAACACAGTATCAACAATCCATCTATGTGATGTGGGAGTAGAACCCACAGCCTTCTGCATCAAACAAAAGGAGGCTATCTGTTGCTTGCCTTACAATTCTTTTAAATTCTTTTGCACAATAGTGATAACATTTGATAAACCACCGTTTCACATTGTAAACAGTCTTAGCATGAGAGCAGTAAACTTCTCTTCCCTTGAAGCTCACAGTTCCTTGAAAAATGCACTTGACACCCAACTCCTTGAAATATGCACCTAAGACTCATCTCCTTGAAACTTATTTTTTAATAGCATGGGGGATTCAGCCTCTTGTTTCCTGTAACTAAGCTATGGTGTTTGAGCCTGAGCACATTAACTAACCACTTGGTATCCCTAAATGGGACACACACACACACACACACACACACACACACACACACACACACACACACACACACACACACACACACACACCTTACTTGCTGTAGAAGAATTCTAGTCATGAGGAACACTTCTTTAAATTCCACATGTGCAGAAAAGAAGAAAGAACAAGAAGTCTGTACGACAGCCATGCACATATGCAACAGGTGTGTGCGACCAGATGCAGAAGGTACTCTTAAAAAACACCCTTTAAAACACATAATTCATTTTTTGTAAAAATTAAAAAGGTAAATGTGATAGTCCATTGACAAGTGGGCCCCCAGTGGGCCCTAGGCAACTGCCTTGGTCACTTAGTGCTGGATCCAACTCTGCATACTTTATAACAAATGTTACTCTAGTTTGTCCTCTCTTCCATTAATGAATGTTTATCTATGTCACTCTTTAAAAAGAGATTTAAAGATTAAGTGCAAATTCTTTTTTTTTACCATTCCTTTTTGTTATAATTATGCCCTTATTTTGCAAAGTTTGTTTCCTTATTCTAAAATATTTACTTTTACTTTAGTTACTTCAGTGGACCTTTATTTATTTAGTTTAATAAACTGGTGTTTCTGTTTACCATATCCTGAGCAAATGTCCAATCACTTCCTGATTCCATATCATCCAACCCTGCCTACTTATGATGTGTTAGAGGGGAGAAGCAGTTCTGTAGTGGGTTGACATGTTTTCTGTAGTCTGCAGCAGATTTTATTACAAAATAACCAGAGTGTAGCACAATCAGTTACTCAGTCAGGCAATAAATCAATGAATTAACACAGTTGTATTCAAATGAAAGGAAACAAAAGTAAGATGGAACAGGATAAGATTCTTAGATTCTTAGTTTAAAACTGCTATTAATTTTAAACAGTTTATGGAGTTTAATAACAAATGTCGGTCAACTACTTCAATCAGTAAAGGGACACCTAAATGTGGTACATGTAAACGATGCCCATATATTACATTTGGAGAGCAAATTATACTAGACAATGGCATAAACAGAATTATTAGAACACGTAGGGGCAATTGTAGAACTACTGGGATGATATATATTACCCTGTGCAGTCATTGCCCAGGTTTCTATGTAGGGAAAACAGAACATGTACTATACATGAAAGGATATATGAAAATCTGCATGATACCAAGGTTAAATGCACTTTACAAGCATTCCCTTATATGTGGGGATATTTGTCAGTTTAAATTTTCCATCTTAGAAAAAAGTTAATATTGACCCTAGAGGGGGGATTATTCATTAAAACTAGAATTTAAAGAACTTGTTTATCAGCTAAGGTTAAATGCCATCCACCCACAGGTTTGAATGAGAGTTTCTATTTCTTCAGTTCTTAAATAGCTGTCATTGCAATTATAACAGTTCATTGTTTACATATAATTAGTACATATTTTATATAATTTTACAAAATGTTTATTATTTAGAAAATGTAATCCATTTATTTAATACATTATTTTTTACTGATTTACATAAATGAAGTTAATTAACTCATAACTTTAACAGGATTGAAAAGTTATTTTTAAATTTTATAGGTTATGGATCACATCTGAAAAAAATATGTATTTTGGATGTGTTTTCTGTAAAATAAGTTTTACTTATTTATTTACTAGGTATTCTTGAACACATTGTTTTTGATGACAGATTTAGAGGCTTTGATTAATATGAGACTGTTTCTTTAAGGGAAAGGTTTATAATGAACTATGATGGCTCATTTTAGGTAATGAAGAAGTTCTGGTTGACGTAAGGAAAGCGCTCAATCTATTTTAATAAAGTGAAGATTTTTTTTTTACACAGCACCTTTGGAAGGATATTTTAGCCAGTGGTAGTAGTTACTGTGTGTTCAGTTTTTCTACTTTATAGTGTTGATTTTTGTTACGAGTGCTACAGTCATCATTTAGATGCCGTTTTGTGGGTTACCAGTTGCAGGAAAAAAAAAACCTGAAAGTAAAGAAAAGAAAGAGAAACCAGAGGAGTGTGAAGTGTTTAACCAGCTTTGAAAGTGGGTAGAAACACTTAGTGACACACCTCTGTACTTCTTTGATTAAGAATTTTGGACAAATCCAAAAATAATGGGAGGACAAAGGATCAAATCAGGGATAATTTTTAAATATGTCTGTAATTCACTTAAAAAAGTTAATAGAGCAACAGGTTTTGTATTGACATGCATTTTCTTAACAATAGGAGGCACGAAACTCTGACATTATTGACTGACTGCAATTCTCACATAGGTTCACAGGCTCATGGGAGATTACTACTAATGACTTAAGAGCCCTTACAAGCCGAGCCAGTATAACCTAATTTTACTCAATATATATGGTTCCTAGTAGCAGGAAGATAGCACAGATTTGTGCATATGCCTTGAGTATTTTACAGATTGTACCTATCCATACTGGACATAAGTCCTAACCTAGGTGTGAATTTGTGATTCCCCATCCATTGATCCAAATTTAGTTTGAAGAGTGCCAAGGAAGGGCTCTGTTAAACGTGAATAGGAAGCCTGTTCCAAAGATGGGGTTAATCACTGTGACAAAATCTGTCTCTTCAGCGTGTTTTGTATGAGTAACTGACTAAGATTAGAAGCCTAGATTGGGTGACCTTCAACCTGTTTGTCTTGCAAATGTGTAGCACGTCCATCAGGCCTGGATTTGTGAGTGCCTTGTAGGTTAGGCATACATCACCCCTTAATAGTCAGTAAGAGACAGAGTAAAGGATAGGGCTTTTAGTCTATCCACATAGGACATGTTGTTAACACCCTGTATCTTCTTTGTGAGGAACCTCTGGGGTCACTCCAGCTGTTGTAAGTGCCTAATCAAGTATATGCCAAATAGCACATTATACTAGATTATTGGTCTAATGAGGGCTGAGTACACTGGGATTTTAACTTCCTTGGATCCTGGTGCCATACCTTTACTTGTAAGCTTTACCACAATGACTTCTTCACCACTATGGAAAAATGGCAATGTTCAGGCTACTAAATGGCAGTCAAAGTTCAGGCTACTATCTGTGTGCCTAGATCGCTCACCCTGAGTGAACTATTAATGGTGTGCTATTAATGTTTTAATTTGCAGAGGTCTTTGGATTCCCAAAGGGTACATTTTTTTTGCATTAAGTTCTATGCCATGGCTCTGGCACCAATCATTTGTCTGATTTTGACCCCTCCTGAAGGATATCTGCATCACTGGGGGATTCGATGATTGCCCTTATCATGCAGTCATCGGCAAATGTTGTCAACCAGAGGCCTTCCACATTAGTCTTGACTTCAGAGAAGTATATTCTGAACAGGAGGGGTCCCATCACTCAGCCCTGTGGCACACCAGTAGTAACTGGCCACTTGCTGGATCTGGATTCACCCACTTTAACCACATGTGTCCTGTCCATGACCAATTGGCTATCCATCTGGTGACATACCAATTTATATCCAGTTTTGTGAGTTTATTTATAATGCCTGACTGTGGGATTGTGTCAAATGCCCTGGCCAGGCCAATGTAGGCATTATGCACTTTCACCCTCATCCATGGCGCTATTGACTTTATCAAAAAAGTCCAGCAGATTTAGTGGGCATAACCTGCCCTTGACAAAGCTGAATTGGGTAGGTACAATATTTAGAGGTTTCCTATGTCATTATTTATCAGGTCCATGATTATTCTTTCCATGGTCTTACATATAAAACTAGTCAAATTTATGGGTCTGTAATTACCCAGGTCATAGGTTCATAGGTTCATAGGTTCATAGGTTGGTACTAGGCTATCAGCCCTAGGGCCTATACAAGCCTAGCCATAACAATTCCCTGGCTATTTCTTCCCACATTATTTACTTTCCTGGACCCCTGTCTAGCAGGGCGACTGACGTGATCCCTGGGGTGAATTTCCTTTCTCCCATCCAATCGTCAAGGTTCCTCTTGAAGAGGTCCAAGGAGGCACTCTGCTTTACATGTATGGGCAATCTATTCCAGAGTCTGGGGAGTCTCTGGGTCAGGAACCTATCCCTCCAGCATGTTTTGTTTATTGTGATGACAAGGTTTAGATCCCTGGAGCGTGTAGCTCTGAGGGATTGGGATTTCTTTAAGTGTAGCATGTCCAACAGCTCTGGGTTTGACATGGCCTTGTATGTTAAGCAGAGATCGCCTCTGAGTAGGCGATATGCGACAGAGTATAGCTGGGGTTTTTTAAGGCGGTTATCGTAGGGCATCTGCTTTAGGCCTGTGATTCTTTTAGTGAGGTATTTCTGAGGCCTTTCCAGTTGTTGCAGATGTCTTGAGAGGTACATACCAAATGGGGCGTTGTATTCTATAATGGGTCTAATGAGGGATGAGTACAGTGGGACAATGACCTCCTTTTTTCTGGATGAAAAGCCCTTCGTGATGAGGTGTGCCACATAGAAGGATTTCCTGACTGTTGTGGCGATGTGGTTATCGAAGGTGAGACCACTGTCCACCTGTGTCCCTAAGTCTCTTATCACACTTTCTGTGTTTAGTGTACTGCCACCTATATGGTAATTCATGGATACATGTTTTTCCCAAAGGGGATAACAATACATTTCTTGGCATTGAGCTTGAGCCCATGGCTCTGGCACCAAGCATCTGTTTCTGTAAGGCCCTTTTGTAGAGTATCCACATCATTTGGGGATTCAATAATGGCTCCCAGTTTGCAGTCATCTGCAAACTTTGTTAGCCAGAGTCCCTTAGTGTTGACCTGTACTTCAGAGAAGTAGATGCCAAACAAGAGCGGCCCCAGGACTGAACCCTGAGGTACTCCACTTGTCACTTGTCTGGAGCTGGATTTGGAGTCGGCTACTTTTACAGTGTGGGTTCTATCAGTAAGCCATTTAGCAACCCATTGGGTGACATAGGGATTAATGCCCAACTTAGTAAGTTTATCTATGATTCCAGAGTGGGGGATGGTGTCAAAGGCCTTGGCAAGGTCTAGATAGGCTGTGTGGACCACCTTACCCTTGTCCATGGCTCTGGAGACTGATTCAAAGAAGTCAATCAAGTTCAGGAGACAAGATCGGCCCTTCAAAAACCCAAACTGGGTGGGGTCCGGTGTTTGAAGGTTGCCAATGTCTTTGTTTATAAGTTCCATGATAATACGCTCCATGGCCTTGCAGATAAGGCTTGTCAGACTGATGGGACTGTAGTTTCCGTGATCCAAGGTGGATCCCCCCTTTTGGATTGGGATAACTGTAGCTCTGTGCCACTCAGTGGGGACGAAACCTGAGGTGAGGCTATGATTAAACATGACACTTAGGTGAGGTGCCAGTTCATATTGTAGTTAATGTAGTACACAGCCTGGGATGTCATCTGGTCCCATGGATGCTGTATTCTTGGCTTTAGAGAGTGCATTTTGTACCTGTGTGGCTGTTATTACTGGAATTTGGCAATCTTCCGGTATTGAGATGGGCCATTTAGGAGGTGAGAGGGGGGTGAAGTTGGCACTGAATCGATCTGCCAGGATATTGGCAATATCCTTCGGATCAGTATATTTAATGCCATTCTGTTTTAGCTCAGAGCAGATCTGAGCATTGCCATTTAGATTCTTGACATAGTTATAGAATGCTTTGTGGTTGTCTTTGGAATCTTTGCCAATTTTATTTTCGTAACTAGCTTTGGAGGATTTTATGAGGCATCTCAGTTTCTTACTGAGGCTAGTAAGGGAGTTTTTTGCATCCTGGGATTTTCCTCTTTTCTGCAAAAGTTTCTTCCTTTTGTTGTAAAGTTTGTTTATGGCAGGGGACCACCAGATTGGCTTCGTTTTTTTGGATGAGAGCATTTTGGTTCTATTTGGGATGGCACGATTCATGCATGAGTGGATGTGCTCGTACAGTGCCTTAGTGTAGGATTCAGCAGTTGAACTTTCAGTTCCCGTCTGCATGGGTGTCATGAAGTTTGTCACTTCTGACTTGAGTAGCATGAAGTTGGCTTTGGAGAAGGTTTTTATGGTGGTTTCTTTACTGTGGGGTGGTGGTGGGATGTGGATGTTAAGGGTGATTAGCTCATGGTCAGGCCTGACTAACGAGGGGTGACCATAGGTATGGAGCATTGATTTCCCATGTTGGTAATGACCAGGTCTAGGATATTGGAGCCCTGATGGGACTATGGATTAGTTGATCCAGGGCGTTGGAATTTATGAATTCCAAGAACCGTTGCGCAAAGGTGTTGGGACATGAGTAGTTTTCCCAGTTAATGGCAGGGCAGTTAAAATCACCCAGTATTAGGGTGTTTGGTTCTATCTTAATATTTTCCAGTATGTTTAGAAAGGTGTAGTGAGAATCTTGGGGTATGGTGGGGGATCTGTAGCAAGCTACAATTTGGATTGCAGTCTTACCTAGTGTTAGTTGCACTTGGAGAATTTCAGACACATTGTGTTGGCCAACTAGCCTGGTGGTGTGAATATCCTTGGTGAATATTGGCACTCCTCCACCTTTAGTGTTTCGGTCCTGGTTTGGTGGCCGAAAAGTGTGGTAAGAGTTGTAGCCTGGTATTGCAGGGGTGCTCTCTGGAGCCTTGAACCAGGTCTCAGTTATTGCACAGATATTGATGTTCTCCATTTTTAGGAGTGCCTCGAGAGAGTGCATTTTGAGGTTTAGACTTCTAGCATTGAGTACATTACCTTCAGATTTTGCATGCTTGTACCTGTTACGGTGGTGGTTTTGTCCTTTGAAGTTTGCCTAAAAAAGGCACTATAGGGGTGGCAAGAGCCTTAGCCAGTAACCTGAATCCCAGGGGCGACAGGTGCAGACCATCTCTGGCAAAGCATTGTGGTCTGTCAATCATGTCATCCCAGGCAGACAGATACTGGATCCCCTTTGAATGACACCATAAACTTAGCCAATTGTTGAAGTCAATCATTTTATCCTTATATTGTGGTATCATTCTGGGCGAAGGCAGGATGCTACTCAGGGCTAGGGTCATACCTGCCTGGGCCACATGATCCAAGAGCTATTCCATGTCTCTTTTCATGTAGTCCAGGTCAGTTGATGGCCCCACTTTGCACAGAGGGATGTCTGTTGCTGTCCTCCACTCTAACAGGGCAAAGACAGTCTGGAGACTGTGGTTAAAAGGAGATCCCAATGGGCCTGATAGGTTCTGATTCAAGCTTTTAAGACGCAACCTGGTATATCATTGGTCCTCATTGAAGCCGTGTTTTTAGCTTTAGATATTACAGTGGCAACCTGGTCTTTACTGAAAATTGATGGATGAGTCATGGAGTGTATTTCTTGAGTGAGAGCTGGGGGTGATCGGGAGGTAAATTTTATCATCCAGCTGATTTGCTATATCTTCTGGCTGAGTATAGGTGATGCCATCCACAACTAATTCCACACATTGTTGGGGACATAACTGAAAAATGCCTTATGGGTATCCTTATCTTTGGATGTTATTTTTGCCTCAAAGTCTGCTTTTAGGGTCTTGATCATTTCCCCTGATTCACTTGTTTAGACTAATGAGGGACATTTGTTCTGGTGTTCACATTCCCTCTTCTCAACAGGATTTTCTTTTGTTGTACCATCTGTTAATACCTGGGGCCCACTGGGGTGGCTTATTTTTGTGGGACCTGGACTTATGTTTGGCCCAGTACTGACATTTTTTATACAGTTGTTTATATGGTTGTACATGGAATTTGAGTATGCCTCTGCATAGGCTTCTGCATTTTCAGGGATTGGGAGAGCTTGGAAAGTAGCTGTGCCATCACTTCATAGATAGTAGTTGGCCTTAGAAAAGTGCTTAAAGTTTTTGGAGTTAGGTGGAAGGTTTAGTTTTACCTTTATTTCAAGGGAGGCCACTTTCTGATCATACCAGTAAAGACATTACACTTGGGGGGTGCAGCGCTCACCCATATCTGTGAGTACTAGATCTAGGATATTTGTACCCTAGTGTGGGTGCAGACTAGCTGGTCCAGAGCATTTGAATTTACAAAGTCAAGGAATCTTTGGGTGTGCATGTTTGTGGCCTTGTATGCCTCCTAGTTAATGGAAGTTAAAATCTACAACGAGAATGGTATTTGGTTGGATGGCGTGTGAGTCTAGTAACTTCAGATTTCCCATTGTGGGGAGCCTATAGCTACCAAGAATATGGTAATGGATTTTTCTCATGGTTAGTTGGACATGGACTAGCTCAAGCATGTCATATTGTTTGACCAGCCTGGAGGTGTGCTTATCCTTTATGTAGATAGATGCACCCCTGCCTTTTGTTCTTTCATGTTCAGTGAGTGGTCTGAATGTTTGAAAGTCGATATAGCCATGCACTGCTGGATTGCTTTCTATGGCTTTGAACCATGTTTCAGTAACTGCACAGATTGCAGCATTCTACAGGGTTAGGAGCACTTCTAGGTAGTGACGTTTCTTGTTGAGACTCCTAGCACTGAGCAGTAACACCTTTAGCTTGTCCTGAGTAGCTTTTGCTATGTTGGAAGGCTGTTTAGCAATGCCTAAAAATGGCACTATAAGAGCAGATAATATTTTGGCCAATATCCAATAGTCTAGTGCCAAGGACCATCCTTGGCAAAGCAGTGTGGCCTGTCAACCATGTCCTCCTAGGCTGACAAGTATTGGACCCCTTTAGAATGATACCAGTAGCTAAGCCAGTTGTTAAAGTCCATCATTTTCTTTTGGTATTGTGGCATCATCCTTGGAGATGGTAGAATGCTGCTGAATGCTAGACTCATACCTGTCTGTAACACATATTCTGAGTGCCCAATCATGTCTGCCTTCGTTTAGTCCAAGGAGGTATGTCTCAGGTCATTCACACCCACATGGACTATGACAGAGTCTTACTGGTACAGGTACATGACCTAAGTGCTTGCATGATCTGGTGGATCCTGGCCCTTGACAGGCAACAAACTATAACCTTCTCCTTATTCAGCGTGGTAAGAGGGACATAGTGTGTCACACAAAGGAGACTCCTATGACCAAAATATTGAGTTGTGGGCTGTTTCATCTTATGGGCTTGGTAGTTGAGACACAATAAAATGTGGCTTTATGTGCTTTGATTTGAATTGTCTTGGTCATGTGAGAATTGTCTTTTTGTTTGCATGCAGAGTTTCTGAGGACTGCACCTGAGAGACCTTTGAGGTTTGGGTATATGTTACCCGTTAGCACCTCTGCATATGTGGATCTATGTGTCTGGTCCTTTGTGAGTGCAATGATTGGTATGTGTGAGTCACTGAAAACCTGTTTGTTGCTTTTTGTGTCAGTTCTATGAGAGTCTGGCCTCTAGTGTCAATGTGTAACTGCATCTCTTACATACTGTATATGTCTGCACGAGAATTAAGTGGCTGTCAGTGTACATAAGACAATTGCTAAATTGCCTCAGGATCCCTAACTCCACCAAGCTAGATGCAGGGATAGCAGGGAAGTGCCCATCCATGGTTGAAGGTCCTAATGTGTACTTTGCAAGGGATAAGAGTGGAGGGTGTATGTTACTGGACAAGGGATGGGTGCTTACTTTGTTGTAATCTACAGCTAATCTATCCAGCGAATCTGCCCAGTGCTCAAACCAGGGGCTCTTTGAGCAGTGATACTCCTGGGTGCTGTAATAATGTAATGTTGACATGAAGAGCCCTAACTACATGTGTTTATGCTGCTCATCATGCAAACTAGCCACCCTGTGAATAGCATGAGACTGAGGTAATGTTCTGAAATAGTTTTTATAGGGAAATTTCAACTTCTGGTGATCGCATGTATACAGGGTACTACTATCCACTGCTGGGTGAACAGCAGCTTCATGCAAACTCGATCCTTATAGAAGATCAGAAAAAAAAGGAAGTTTTACACTAACTATGCCCTAAGGCCAATCAGGTAAGCACACGTTGAGCTTTCTACCAGCAATTCTCAACTTATACAGGTGAAATCAGCCGTCTATTGCTGCAAGAGTGCAGACCCTCTTAATGTAAAATGACTGATTTAAACAATTCAGAATGTACTTGACCAGACATATGCAACAGTTGGAATGCCCACAAGGGTTCCTTACCATAAGAATCCATGGTATAAACATATTTTCCTATATAGACCACCTTAAAGCCATATCTCCATACTTGGGCTCCTAAAGGTACTGAGAGATGATCTATGCCTGACATACAAGGCATCCACAGATACAGGTCTAATGTACCATTTGCACAGCCGCAAAATGAACAACATCATAATCACTAGATCCAAGGATTTAAATTTTTCTTGTGACATAAATAAGACATGTTGGAGAGACAGATATGTGTCTTAGAGGATCCCCATGGTCTGGAACAGGCTCCCTATCCATGTGAAGCAGTCCATCCCTAACCCTATTTAAGCATAACCCTGAACAATGGATGGGAAATTGGAAATTCACCCTGGGTTTGACTCCGTGTCTCTGATAGACACAGGCAGGCAGTAATGCCCAAACTAATGTCCCCCATAACCTCTAGAAACTCCCTAACATACCACCTCTCATACCTCTCAACCTCTTAGCCTAATAAATCTGGACAAAACTAAAAATAATGGGGGACAAAGGCCAAACAATACAAACAATTTTTAAATACTGCTGTTATAAATTTAGAAGTTGCTAGAATAAAAGATTTTGTGTTACCATGCATTTTCTGAAGCAAATGAAGTTTGAAACTCAAATTAATATCATTATTTGAAGAATTCAGTCCTCACTGATTTGTCAGAAAATCACAAATTTTATGAGAAATGGACAAAAATATAAGGAAAACATCTGGCCAGCTGAGAGGTATGCAACCTCTTAATAAATGCCCATTATACATACGAACAAAAGTGGGTTGGATTGCATGGCTAGGCTTATAAAGGCCTTTGTGGTTGTTAGCCTAGAATGTACCTTTGAACCTATCAGAAGATGGGGTTGGATGACATGGAATCAGGAAATAATTAGGCAGTTGATCAGCATACAGTAAACAGAAACACTTTTTATTTATTTATTGATTGATTTATATTTGTTTACCAGGGTAGTGCACTGATCTCAATGGACCAATTGCAGTTACAGCTAGGGCAAAAAGAATTTAATAAGAAATGAACAAACCATATTTACAGTACAAGGATGTGCTATAAAACATATGCATATTTACATTTGCAAAAAAATTAATAGACATAGATCCATTGAAGTAACTACATTGAAAACTGCACACTTTAGAATACAAAAGCCCGCTTTATAAGTTGAGGGCATAATTATAACAAAAAAATCAATAAATCAATAATTAAACTTCACACTTGATCTTTAATAAAGATGTTTAAAAAAAGTTTTGCACATCAATAATATTGCTCTTTTTCTTGAGGTATTATTTTTTTCAGTATGAGCAATACTACAAGTGAGGTACAATGTAATTGTCAGCTGAAATATAACTAACATATAGCAAGCTGCAGTAATGTACAGTAATAAGTGACATCTAACACAGCCATAACTAAAATATAAGGTGATCTGTTTAGACTAAGATAGATCTATCCTATCTTATTTTAATTAATTTAAATTTGTTCTCCAGATCAGAACAGTAGTCCTAATTAACCATACAATAAACTAAATTCACAGTGTTACATCAAACTGCACAGCACAAGGAAATGTGTAGCTATGTAATGCATTTGTGTAGCTAAACATATATAATATATGCTATGGTACAAACTTCAAAAAAATTTGTTTTGTGTAATGAGATTTTATTTTTAAAATGGAATATTTATAATATATTATGGTAAAATATTTTGTTAAATGTTTTTTGGGGTCGAGGAGGGCAGCACTTATAGCAGAAGGAGGCACTATATTCTGGATATTGGAGTACAGTTCTAGAAAACGTGGCTATGCCCCTGACAAAAGTATTGATTTAGTATAATATGACATGTTAATTATATAATATTTGAATGAAGGAGATATGAATAACAGCAGATTCAGAAATACCTAATGCTAGTTAGCAATTCAAAAGAGACCTTTATAATCATAATTTTTCACAAGACAGATGCATATACAGTAATATATATGTATATGTATATATGTGTACATATATATATATATATATATATATATATATATATATATATATACGGGTCTCATTTCAATGAATGAAATTACATTTCTATGAAACGTAATCTTGCTACCCCTTTTTCCTGAAAGTGCATTTTCTCAAAAGTGCACTTTCACGAAAAAGAAACTAATCGGGGGGGGGGGCAACAACAACAACACAACACTAACCATGTTTATGCAGGGGGCAAGCCCCCCTGCACCCCCCACACCCCCACACCCCCACTACTTATATATTCTCACTCCGAGATCACACTACAGTGGCGAAAAGGAATCCCTTTTCCCCACTGTAGTGTAATCTCAGAGTAAGCCACATGGGGGGTGCAGTGTTAAATGTGGTTAGTGTTGTGTTGTGTTGTTTTTTTTTTCCCGCTTAGTTTTTTTTTTGCGAAAGTGCATTTTCGAAAAAAAAATGCACTTTCGGGAAACAGGGGTAGCAGGATTACGTTTCATAGAAACGTAATTTCTTTCACTGAAATGTAATTTAGTTCATTAAAATGAGACCCATATATATATATATATATATATATATATATATATATATATATTTCTATATATATATATACATATACAGTGGATATAAAAAGTTTAAAGGGCAAAGGGAATATTCCCTTATCTCCACTGTGATGTGATCTAAGCAACAACCTCCTTTACTGCTTGCTTAGTTGCCTTTTCGCGAAAGTGCATTTTCGAAAAAAATGCACTTTTGTGAAAAATGAATCGCCTAATTACGTTTTGGAGAAATGTAATTTCATTGAGTCAAGGTAGACCCATATATATATATATATATATATATATCAAATGTTGGTAAGTATTTCAAAGAAGGTGAGTAATATTATTCTGCATACCTCTCAACTGTACAGATTTTCACAGACTGTACAGATTTTTGCCTCATATTTTTTGTCTATTCCTCATAAAATTTGTGGCTTTCTGGTAAATTATTGAATATTGAAGTCATTAAATAATACTAAATAAAGACAGACATTTGAGCTTCAGACTTTATATCCTTTCAAAAATATGTAATAATTCAAAATATTTTATTCTAGCAACTTTCTAAGTTTATAGGAACAATATTTAAATTATGTCCTTATTTTTGGGCTTTTGTTCCCCCATTCTTTCTGGCCTTGTCCAGATTTCTTGCACTAAAAGGTTGAGAGGTATGTTATTCAAACAAATGCAGATCCCTAAAGATTTAATAAATGAGGGTACAAATGAAAACTTCTCCCACAGTAAGTTTATTTCTCAGATGAAGATTCTTCCCAAAGTAAGCTTATTCTTAATAGAACAGTAACAGATGAATTTATTTAAATATCTCAATTGTAAGAAGGAATGTATGGATTTATAGTGAAGTGAAGGAAAATATACAATATGTTTATATACAGACTGCATCCAAGTATGACCTTGGGAAGGAAAAGGGTGAAGAAGAATCTGCACAAGGAGGAGAAAACAGGGAGACTGGAAAAGGTCATTGAAGTATGCTATTAGTGTATTATATAAACTGTTGACTGAATAATGTAGAAACAGTTTTATCAGGTAATTTGAGTGCTGTGAAAGCAGATGCATGTAGCATCCTTGTAAAGTAACTTTTTTGATTCAAACCAGAAATTTTTAAGTAAGATTCAAATCCTTTTAATGTGAGAGTTTGTGATTTCTATAACTGGGGCAATAACATAGACTGAAAATGAGGGAGAACCCTGATCTGTGATATTCATATGGACTGTGACAATAGAAGGCACTGCCAGCCATGCCAGGAGAAATAGGGCAGTGGATTTGTAACATATGCCAACACAGCTATCTGGAATTTTACAGATAAGTATATGTCTTTTGTGTATCAAACTGATTTGTATAGATGCTTGTGCTGAAAAATGTATTTGTGAGGTTTGTTTGTGTTAAAATGTATCAACAGTCTGGCCTGCTGGAAGGAAAAGAAATGTACATGTATTATTGTAACTGTTTAAATGTATACAGTGTAACAGCATATACTGGCAGTGAAGAGGTTAATCTTAATCCACCCAACTTTGCAAAATATTCTTGAAATTAAATTACTTTATTGGGTTAAGCCATAAAAATGTTATCCGACAATTTTGAATGCAGCCAGAGACACAATGTCTGGGCTAGAGAATAGTTGGTAGCTCCTGTAGGAAGAGTGAAATGGTTTTATGGTTTTATGACTTCCAGCAGCTGCACCACATATGAGCAAAGCTCTGTCTGTGTGTGTATGGTAGCACTTAGGTGCTAAACCCTGGCAGATTCTAGTGATGGGGGACAGTGTGGGAAATAGAGTCAGATGACAAAGTTTGCAGACGATTGCAAGTTGGGAGCTATTATTAACTCCCCAAGTGATGTTGACATCCTGCAGAAAGACCTCACTGAGACCAACGACTGGTGTCAGAACCATGGCCTAAAGCTCAATGCCAAAAAATGTGTCATCATCCCCTTTGGGAAAAACTTGGTTCCCATGAATTACCACATCAATGATAGTTCACTGAACACAGAAGGCCATTATAAGAGATATGGGAACACATGTTGACAGCAACCTCTCTTTTGACCACCACATTGCCACTGTGATCAGAAATTCCTTCTAAGTGGCACATCTCATTACTAAGGGTTTGGCATCCAGGAAGAAAGAGGTAGTTTTCTCCCTCTACTCTTCCCCCATTAGGCCAATCATCAAGTACTATGCCCCCGTTGGCATGTACCTCACTAGACACCTGCAACAACTGGAGAGGCCACAAAAGTACCTCACAAAGATTAGCCTAGGCATTAAACACTTGTCTTATATGGACAGACACAAAAAACTCCAACTATTCTCTGTCTCATATTACCTACTTAGAGGTGGTCTCTGCTTGACTTACAAAGCCATGTCTGACCCAGCTCTGTTAGAAATGCTACATCTAAAGAAATCCAAATCCCTCCGCACCACACACTCCAGAGAGCTCAACCTCATTACCATAATCCACAGAACATGCTGGAGGGACAGGTTCATAACCCAGAGACTGCCTATGCTATGGAATAGACTTCCCATACATGTAAAACATAGCAACTCACTGGCCGTCTTCAAGAAGAATCTTGATGAGTGGATGGGAAATAGAAAATTCACCCCAGAGATCACTCCAGTGGCTCTACTCGACAGAGGCACTGAGAACTAATGTCAGGTGGCACAATGTCTGGGTAATCCTATGGGCTAGGCTTGTAAAGGCTTCAGGGCCATTAGCCTAGTACACACCTATGAACCTATGTGATGTCATTCTGTATAGAAATAATGGTTTAATATTAGAGGAGATTGAAGTCTCAGCAGAATTCTGCATTCTGTCTTGGATCTGAAAACAAGGACCACTCACCCACATTATCCTGCCTTGTTCTATTCAGTAAGTAGGAACAGTAATTCTCTGGATCAGTTAGGACTAGATAGTGAGACTAGCTAAATACTGTTTTTCTATAACTGTGTGAAATTTTCCATTGGTGTTATTTTTAATATTTCCTGTGACTGAAACTCTGGTGTTTGCTGTAAATAGATATTTAGTATTTTCTTGTTCTTTTATTATTTATTATTAAATATATTTAAACTTTTCATTGTGGCTGGTCCTTTTTAGAAAATATTTAAGTTTTGAGAGTATTTGCATATATTTATTTGGTGATAACTCTGGCCACTCATGAAAGCCTTGCTGTTTGGTCAACATTACCATTTGTATTAATATTCATTTCACTCAGTATAATTGAGTACCCTTGTAAGACCCTTAAAGTAGCTGGCAGGGGTTCTGGTGGCAGTGATAACTACCTTATAGTCTGGGCAGAAAGAGGCACAGCAGGCAAATCTGTGCCAACCCTTCCCAGGTGTGTGTGTGTATGTGTGTGTGTGTGTGTGTGTGTGTGTGTGTGTGTGTGTGTGTGTGTGTGTGTGTGTGTGTGTGTGTGTGTCTGTCTGCAAATCAAATCTCAAAGAATGCATGTGTCAGCTACCTGGAGCAGGGACACAAAGCACGGGTTTCACAGAGAGGGTGTGGGAAGACTTAGCTTGGAACCCCAGCCAAGGACTCAACTCTGAGTTGTGCCAGTGGGGAGTCTTACTGGGGATCTGGACAGATATAGAGAGGAACCAGCTCCTGGACTGAACATGTTCCCTGTGTGCTATTAAGGAAAATTGTGCTTGATGCAGAGAGGTCTACATCTAGAAATACTGAGTGTATCTATTTGTATTCCAAGTGAACATCCCTTTCCAGTGTCAGTGGTGAGGATTCAGGCTCCTTGATTACTGGGCTAGCATGGGGACATCACATGGACTATGAAGTTTGTTATGGGATGCTTGTAATATGGAGCCATAGGGTGGGGGGCTGGATTCTAGGGATAACTTGGCTGGCAGGAAAAGGAAAAAGAGTCTAATGTTTAGGTGTTAATAGAAGTGAACCAAATGTTATTACTTTGTAATAAAATCTGCAGCCTTTTTTTGCTGGCAGCCATTTTGCTTTTGATATGGCATGGCAATGATGTTTCCTCTTAGAAAAAAAAGAGTTAAGAGTCTATATATTTAGGTACCGGTGGCTTTTAGTGCAGAAAAGGTTTTCTTTGATGTGGTGACTATAATGGGCAGGCCATATTCTAGCTGGATTAGGAGAATGCCCTTTAGAGTTGCACTTCTGACTTCTAGGGAGAGAAAAAGAGACTTTTTGAGGCCCAGAAAAGCATCATATTACATTTAGCTTTTGTTGCATTTCTGTAGTGTTGAAAATTTAAGTGCTTTTCAAGGCAGCTTCCTAGGTAATGGAATATGTTTGGTGTCTCATATTGTTCTTCAATACTGTGTAGAATGTGTCAGTTGTGGGGCACTGTGAGGAGTTTAGATGGGTACCAATGAGTGTGACTTTTGTTATATGTTGTTTGTTTAGAAGTAGATTCATCTTTTGTAGCCAACTTCAAAGCAGGTTCAGATTTTTGGTTTCTAATTCTTTTTGCTTGTGACAGGTGATGGACAGAGCTATAGATTACCATGTTACCTGCATATACAATAATGGGTAGTTGCAGCAGATCTAAAGGGAGTCACGTAATAAGTCTGAGAGGACAAGATGTGATAATACTGAACCTTTGGCTAGTGGGGAGCTGACTGATTTTTTGGGATCACTGTCCTTTGACTTGAATGACCACTTCACTGAATGAAAAATCTTTAAACCCAAATGGTTGAAAGCCCATTTCACTAAATGACAATTTGGCTGAAAGTCCATTTTATTGACTATGGTGTGGCTATACGTAGTTCTGTCTACAGAAGTGGAAATATATAGTAGTTGATGTGGAGGGTCCCAACATGTGCACTGCAAGGGGTGGGGGGTTGTCAGCTGCAAAAAAAAATACATTTTTAAATGTTTTTGCTGTAATGAAGCTTTCTATGAAATGTGTTTGTGCACCAGCAATGATTCAGTCTGTGTGTTTTTCTTCTCTTTTCCCACTGTGGTGTAACCTGTGGAGTTAGTATATTTAAGGAAGGGGGGTGGGGGTAAAGCCACATGGTAGTGGAGGGAGACTTGCCTTCTGCAAAAGTCTTTTGGAAAATATTTCCTTTGGGTGTTTTTGACTGTATCATATTTCATTTATTTTGAATTCAATTAAATGGCCTTTTTGTGAAACTGGTTTCAGCTTTTTTGACTCAGTGAAATTTTTTTCAATGAAATGTTTATTCTGTGAATTGTCATACATCCAGTTTTTGAACCTATTCTCACCAAGAAGACTTTGCTTGAAATGCACTCCCTAAATCATGGCAACAGTGAGGGTGCTAAGAAAGATTTTGCAGATGACAATGTCAAAAACATTTGTGAAGTTAATGAATATTGGCAGTTAACAATGAGAATTACCTCTCTGAGTTCTTAACAAGCTCTTCCTGTAGTCAAGGACACAGGGTTTGATTCATTTCACCTCCATATGGCTAATGTAGCACTCTGAGCAACTCACTTGACCAGACAGTGCCCTTGGGTCACCCATGCAAGGAGACGCCTGTGTCCAGTAGGCTTATCACGTTAACAAATGTATAAAAAGTAAAATTGACCCCCAATTAAGATTCTTTTGTCTGTATTAAGGAGTATGTGATCTGCCATGGTATTTCTGTCTGATCTTAAGTTAAGCTGGTGTCTGGACAAAAAGTTTTCTTGTTTTGTTATAAAGGTGGCTAATTGTGAGTAAAATATTTTTTTCTCAAATATATATTTTTTTTATTTTCAATTAAAATAATATTTACATAATATTTTTAAATATAATTTTAAGCAACTATATACAATATTTATAAAAGCCTGACTTTCAATTATATACACTGTATGTTATTAAATATAGAATTAACAGATCAGTTATCAGAGATACAATATTGACTATTGCAGTGTATCCAACAAAGATATAATTTTCTTCCAAGAATTATTTACCAATGACCTGGGATAGATTCATAATTCTTTGATTTTTATTTCCATCAATGCAGTTGTCTTCAGTAAAGTGTAGAATTCTTCTAAGGTCGGGGTGTATTTGAATTCCACCATCTGGTTATGCATTTCCTAGATATAGCAAGTATTGTCCATAACAAATGCATATTGTCTTATTCAGGTAGGGACCTTCATTTACATTTAGAATTATCAATACTTTAGTTAAGGTAAAGGATTCATTAAATGAAGCTTGTAAAAAATGATTGATTCCATTCCAATATGATTTAATTTTATTACATTCATAAAAAATATGAATCCAGTCTGCTTTATTTGACTTTTCATACTTCCAGCAAAGACCATTTGTAGTAGTACTAATTTTTTTAATTCTATCTGGTGTTAAAAATGCTCTATGTAAGTATTTCCAGTTCCATATTTTCCAGTACTGTGTGTTAGAGGTGTAATTAACTGATAGTAAGATGTTAGTTTTAATTTCTTCTGTTAACTGCAATGACTGATCTTTTGTTAAGAACTGCCAGTATGATGGTTTGGGAATTGTTTTATATGTTATTAACTCTTTATATAGATTTGAAATGGAATTTTTCTTTTCACAACTATTATATATAAATTCATACAGAAAACTTATTAAATCTGGAATATCTTTAAATGAGGAATTATTAATTAATCTGCATAAATCTTGAGTGTACATTAGAATGCTTTGTAAGTTTAACCAGTCCTGTGTTGGAATATTGTAAGCAGTTTTTATCATATGTATATCTAAAACATTTAATTTATTTACACACTGAAACCAGCATAAGAATCCATTTTGTTCCCAGGAGGTTATTGTTTCTCTATATATTTTGTGAGGAAAGTTCTTAGTAATGTTAAATGGGGTTAAAATATCAAACCAAAGTTTAGATCTATGTTTGCATTGATAAGTTTCCTAAAGGAATTGATGTAATGATTAATCAGTGTTGTTTTACAAGGTTTTGTTATATTATATTGTATACTTATGCATAGTATGTACCAGGGTTTGTTTGATTTGTCTACTATTTACATTTTTTAACAGATTAAATTCATTTGTTAATATAGCCATTTTTAATTCTTTCCACTTGGCAAAATAATTTGGGTTTATCCAGTCTATTGTAGTTTTAAGCACAGATGCTTTTATATATGTTTCTATTTCTGGGAAGATCAATCCTCCTTGTTTCCAGGGTCTAATGTGATGAGTTAGAGCAACTCTATTCTTTTTGGGATACCATAAACATTTTATTAAACATGAGTTTATTTCTTTAAGAATGCATCTTTCAGGAATTAACTGTATTGCTAATGCTACATATAGTATTTTTGGCAATAAGACCATTTTTATTAATTGCAATCTGTCTTCAAAAGTTAATATAATTTTGTTCCACTTTTCTATATATATTTTTATTGTTTCAATAATGTTTTTATAATTTATTAATATTGTTTCATGTATATTTTTGCATATTATTCCTAAATAATTTAGCGTAATTTCTTGTTTTCCTATGATGTATTTCTGTAACTTGTAGTGCTTTTTTCTTATTTAAAAATAGAAATTTTGATTTTGATCTATTAAAATGTAGACCTGAAATCTTATAAAATTTCTCCATTACTTCTTCTAGCTCTCCTAATGACTCTCTGGAGTTTGATAGGGTTAACAAAATATCATCAGCAAAAAGCATTATTTTAGATATGTACTGGTCATAGACTTCTATTCCTTTTATTCTTGGATTATTGTGTACTATTTCTGCAAGTATTTCTATAGCCAAAGCAAATAAAATAGGAGAAAGGGGGCATCCTTATTTAGTACCTTTTGTTATATGGATAGATTCTGAGGTGAAAGGACCTAATTTAATGTAGGCTAAGTTATTAATATATATGTTTTTTAGTAATAAGATGAAGGGAGGAGGAAATTCAAATAATGCTAAAGTTTTTAATAGATATTCCCAGTTGAGGGAATCAAAGGCTTTTTTTATGTCTAATCCGATTACAAGCGTTTCTCTATCTTCTTTATTCACATAATCTATAAGAGTAAGTATCCTTTTAATATTATCATGTGTGTGCCTGTTATATAAAAATCCAGTTTGATCATTATTAATTGTCTTTGAAAGTGGGATTTTCATTCTGTTAGCTAGTATTGACATGAATATTTTGTAATCATTATTCAGTAATGATATAGGTCTGTATGAGGTGCAAAGGTCTGATGGTTTATTATCTTTTAGAATTGGTGTTATGAGAGAATATTAACATGAGGGTGGTATTTTTGCTTCTGACTGGACTTCTAGAAAAGTTTTATGAAAAAGGGAGATTACTGTTGAAGGGAAGAGCTTGTAAATGTCTGTAATTATACCATCTATCCCTGGAGCTTTGTTAGATTTACTTTCTTTTATCTTGTCAACAATTTCTTTGTAGGATATAGGTTTTTGTAGGTCTTGTTTTCCGGATTTTTTTTTATATTGATATGGTTTGTATCTAAGTTTATTTGGTTGGTATCCAAATCTTCTTTTTTGAAGTGTTCCATATAATGGAACCAAAATGCTTCAAGGATGTCTCCTATATCTGATACTTTTTTCCCATTCTTTCCATGATATATACTACTAATGTTATTTGCTTTAGATTGTATTTTAATTCTTGTAGATAAGTTATGTAGATATCTGGGGGAGGTGGCTAATGAGTTTATTTTTTATTTTTCCAAAAGTTTTGTGTGTTAGAATTTCATTATATGTTTTATTTAATTCCTCTATTTCATTTTTGACTCCTGGACAATTCTGATTTTTTTTAGAATTTTCTGTCAAGAGTCTGGTTTGCAAGTCTAATGATACAGATTCCCACTCTCTAACTTTGTTTTTGTACCAGCTAAGGGTCTTACCAAATAAATACATTTTAATGAGTCCCAAACCATGACTCCACTGATTTCTGTTGAATTATTAATTTCAAGAAATAATTGTAGTTCTGACAACATCCAGGGTCCGAATTGTTTAATTTTTGTGATATATGATGAAATTCTAGTTGAGAGGATTAAAGGTTTAAACTCTATTTGAAGCTTCATTATCAGAGAGTCATGATCTGAGAAGTGGCATGGAACTATTGAGAAGCTGAGGATTTTTGTTTGTAAATCTTGAACTATGAATAATTTGTCCATTCTGGTTTGTGTTCCAAATCTATGGTCTTTATGGGAAAATAATAAGGATTTATCATCTTTTACTTTAAAAGTGTCAATTAAATTAAATGAATCAATCCATTTTTTAAGGATTTTGAAATAGTTGCTATGCGAAAAGACTTCTTGGTGGTTTCAGAAGCTTCTAAGGTACAATTAAAGTCTCCTCCCCATACAAGATTTCCTTTATAATTGTTGGAAATAAAATCTAGGTGTTTTTTAACCGTTCCTGCTCCAGTTACTGGGAACCAATATAGATTAGCTAAGGTCCATATTCTGTTATTAAATTTAATTATAACAAATGCTAGTAGACCTTCTTTGTCTTCACATTTATAAATAACTTTTGGAGTGATTATGTTTTTCTTCCAGAGAATTGATACTCCTTTTGTCTTTGTTCTATAGGAGGATTGAGCTAAGACTATATAGTCCTTAGGGTTCCAAATAAAGCTATCATTAGTCTTAAAATGCATTTCCTGGAGAAATACTACTTGTGCCTTATTTAGATTTAAATATTTTAGTAAGTTTGATCTTTTATTTGCATTATTTAAGCCATTAGTATTTAATGATAAGAATGTTAAATCCATTTCAAGTTATTGTTGGAAGAAACTTTTTGCTTCTTTTTTTTATTTTGATTATAGTAGTTATACCATATTCCCTGATAACATTGAATGTTATTTTTATGTGTGTAAACTTGGGAGTGTAATTTAATGTTCTTTCTTCTTTAAATATAAGTAGGGTAAAATTCTGGTCAGGCTTTAAAAAAGTACTTCTATAAAATATTAATTCTAAAGTATCAAATACAAGTAAATATGAATTTCCCATTAAACATAGAATGAAAGTCATTCCTAATCCAATAGATAAAGATAGATCTATTGGGTTATCACTCATACCTTTAACCAATAATATCAACTGAGCTCCATATGTTAAATTATTATATGGAGAATTTTCTTAAAAGAGATATGAACTTCTATATTATTCTGTTATTGTTCTATAGTATTTTATATATCAGGATGGAATGTTAGTAGTGTAAACAATTATTATGTTGACTTGGAAAATATCCAATATTTAGTTACCCTTAAGAGATCCCAAACATGTCAGATATGTCATTTTGGATAAATTAAATGCAACAGAGGAGCATACACTAAATAAGGCAACAACAAATAGAGTATTACTAAAATAATTTGACTAAAAGTACTCTACAGGAGACAATGAGTGATTACCAGTGAAATATAAATTTACTATAGGTGTACTGTCTTCCTTTACTTTCCCATTCTTCAGCTCACCAACTTCAACTTGCACTTATGAAAAGACATGGCTTATCAGTGGTATCCTGACTCTAAGTAGAGGTGCCTTACATTCTAGTGTACAGTGCTTTTACCTATTTATAGATTTACAAAGCAGAGTCTAAGAATGAACTATGATCACCCTGACAATTCCCATCCTGCATAGGGCACCTCCTGCTTCCAGAATGGGTAATCACATCAGGTCTAGAATGAATGTGAAGGTACCTATATTGTAATCAAGACTTACCTTAGGTAAGTATTAATCAAATAGTATTTAAAGCATCTTAGAGAGTTCTCGGGGCAGTTAGAATACTCTTAAGCCTCTCCTCCCTTGACCAAAAACAGAGATTTCCTTCCCTTTCTTTCCCTTGTTTTAAATCAGTACTAATAAAAGAAATTCAGCAAACATAGGTAAACAGAAATAACATTCAGTAGTCCATCTTGTACATGACTCGCAATCCATTAAACAAGTCAGTGACTAACATCACTTTAGTAAACATTATAAAGACAAATTAGAAATAATTTCCTAGCTCTTTAAATTTTCTGATAAAGCAAAAAGTTAACAATAAGCTATTTTAACTAGAAGTATAAAGCATTTCAATTTTTCCTTGCATGTATACATTTCTACTTATATTGTAGTGTCAATAGCTGTCTTTGAAATCTGTACAATACTTCACTTCTTCAAATCATTCCTTTTTCAATTCAGGTTTTGTTTTGTCAAAACGGCAACAATATTTCAAGGGCCCAATTAATATTTAGACTGATGTTTCAAATAAATAACTTGTCAGTTGCCAATTGAGTTAGTTTAGAATGTATGATTAGTGAAAATATAGCATGTTGCAAAAATAATATGTATTTTTTTGTGTGCTCTTGAGACTGTCATATGCAAGTGACATATATAATGTAGCATATATAGAGAAGATAGCCTATGGATTCAGGTTATTAAAGTAAATTATGCTTATTAATCAGGCAGTTTCATTTAAATTCACAAGTAATTTGGGGACATGTAGTTGAGTTTCCAGGAATGTGTAGTCCAATGTGAGTAATTGAGTCCACTTTTCCTCATAAACATATGTCACGATTTATTAAACTAAGCAGGGTCTAACATCTGTCTAATAATCATTATAAAGACAAAGAATAGTAATTTCCTAGCTCTTCAAACTTTCTGATATCGCAAAACATTGACAGTAAGCTATTTTAACTGGAAGACTAAAACATTTCAATACTTCCTTGTGAATATATATTTTTACTTTTACTGTACTGTCAAGAACCGCCTTTGAAATCTATGCATTACTTCACTTCTTTCAAGTCATTCATTTTACAGTCCAGATTATATTTTGTCAAAATGTCATTAGCATTTCAAAGGCACATTTTATATTTAAACTGATATTTTAAATGAATAGCTATCAGTTTACCAAGTGAGTTTGTACAGAGTGTGAGGTAACTGCAAAGATAACATGTTACAAAAAGTAATATGTATCTTTTCATATGCTCTAGAGACTGACAATTTCAAGTAACATATAAAATGTAACTTTTACAGTCCAGACAGCTTGTGAAATCAGCATGTTAAAGTGAGTAATACTTTTTAATCAAGCAGCTACATTTCAGTGCACATGTAGTTGGGAACATTTCACTTGTGTTTCCAGGAATATGTAATCCTATGAAGATAAATTATAAAATATTTACAGATAATCCTATTATGTATTTATTTTACCTTATTTAGGTTGTTTTTCATTTTAATAACTAAACAACATTACTTTTTCTTATTATTTGTTAACTGTGAGGCTAAATACACTTCACAGATTCACAGTGTCCTTAGAAACTGCAGCAATTGTTTACTGTTGCTATGGCAACACAACTAGAATGTGAAGAAAGCTTCACGTCTCTTAACCAACAATACATTTTCCCTCCTTTTTTATGTATTTGTTAATACTAAAAGGAAATAATTCAAAGGACATATGTACATGAATGGAACATTTCAGAGTTAATCATGAACATGTCCCCAATCCCAATAAGCATAACAGTGACTATCATTAATCTAATAAATATTGTAATAACAATTAAGTTCACTATTCCAATTAGTCTACCTTAAAACTAGATTATTTTAGACTATTATTTATATATGTATCGATAGTGAGTTATTAAATATATACAGATTATATTAGTATAGTAAATAGGAGAGAATTTAGAAAGGGAAACAAGATGCAGTTAAAATAAATAATGAGAAAAGAGAGAATAGAGAAAGAAAAGAGAAAATTAAGAGAAAATACACATATACTATGTATGTTGATTTACAGTATAAATATGTTATGTGCTATATAACCCTCCTTCTGTGAAAGAAAAGTACACTGTTTTACATACCTGAGGTAATGTGAAAACTCTCGTGTCATCTATTTTCAAAAAATATGGATAAAGATTCCAGTAGTTAGCTACCTTTGTTTTAAAATTCCAAGCAGTAAAATTGGTCCTTTAAAGTAATGTTAAAACAATTCATATCATAGTAGATGCTTTGAGAGATTTGGCTGTAACAGTATCAGTCTTTTGCTTCTTCTTTTTGACATCTGTCCAGACATTTGTTTCTTTTGTTCTCTTGAGAGAAGGTGACATCCAATCTATATCTTCTGGTAAAGTAATCACATTATTAGTTTTAATAAATGAAGAGGCTTCCTCTAAGTCATTAAATGTGCTCATCTCATTGGCATACAGTATTTTTATCTTAGCTGGATATGCAAGACGTGCCTTAATGTTATTTTGTTTCAGAAATGTTATCATTGGCCGCACTTTTTTCCTTTGTTCCATTATTCTTGATGAACAGTCGTTATCAAATCTTATCAGGCTTTGTTTATATTTTAGAGGTGCCTTCCTCCAAGCAGATCTTAAAATCAGTTCCTTCATGTATGAAAGAAATTTGATAATTATTGACCTAGAAGGAGAGTCTGAGTTGGTGGTAGGTTTCCCAGGAGCTCTGTGTGCCCTTTCAATGCCAAAGGAAAGTCCTTCTTTTAAATTTAAAAAGTCAGGGACCCAGATTGATAAAAAGGAAATAATATCCTCACCTTCTGCATTTTCAGGTAATCTGAAAATCCTGATGTTATTTCTCCTCTCCCTGTTTTCCCAAGTCATCTACTTTATTAACCAACCAAGTGCTTTGTTTAAGAAGCAGTTCTTTCTGTGTTTCCTCTTCCTTAAGTCTGCTTTCTAAGTCATTTAGCGAAACCTCTATTCCTGTTATCCTTGTCTGGTGTTGTTGTAGCATTTCCTTGAGGGTGTCAGCCTGTTTTTGACTGCTTGTTTTAAGATTTTCCAGGTTCTCTTTAAAATCATCCATCTTCAAAGACAACTCCTGCAGGGTAGATGCCATCTCTTGTAGTTCCTTCTTTAAGGCAGCATCCTGGTGAGAATTTTTTGAGTTGCTCATTTTAACAAGTGAATATATCTCCAAGCTTTCTGACAGAAATTATTTGTAAAACTTCACCAAAGTTTCTAATTATGTAAATTAGTCCTTTATCTATATGATTTTATACTTTGAATAAAAAAAATAATATTTTTCCTGTCTTATTTAACTAGTTATATGGAGCTCTAAAATACTGCTGCTTTCAGTAAGCCGTTCAGGCACCACCCCCAAACAATTTTTTCAAATACATAGATTGTGTAGGATGGAATTGGGTCTGGATTCATTGACTGAGACTGGTTTTGGAACTTTTGGTAATAGGTTTACTTGGGATATTTTCCAAATATATGGCATGCTTTTGTACTAGCAGAGGTTGTAGATATGACAAAGTAAATAATTTCTTGGCAGATTTTTCTATGTCTTTTTTTAATGAGTTTTTAATGAGGAAAAGTAAAAGGAAGTTATAAATAGAAAGAGTACTGTTGGGTGATGGGCACAGTTGGAAGAGTGAGATGGGGTTAAGGGTGAATGGATAATTTCCTTAATGAAGTAAAAGGGAAGTATGAGGCTGAATTGATGTTAGTGGTCCCATTTTTGATTTGACAACAGTTTGATGTTTGGCTAGCTGTTTGGTTTACTAGTTTTCGAAAATATTTGGGATAGTTCTAAAATAAAGTTTGTAGAGATTAAAGAGGTGTTGTTTTCTGTTGTTTAATTGCTTTTCTTGGTTAGATTTCTCTTTTGTTATCAGTCAGCTCCTTATTGGCATTCATGGACGTCAAACTTTATATATACCATTTCATATATGATACAGACTCATAATAATGTAATGCAGTATCATTAGACATCACCTTCCAACCAATCATTTTATCCTCCTCTTAAAATAAGTATACATTTCAGTCTTGTAAATGCAGGTAAATGAGCACATTAGTGTATAATCTGCTATTAACATACCTGTAAAAACAAAGTATTTATCCAACATATTTATAATGAGCTAGCCAATGACATCCCTAGATCTAGACATAATACCTTCATTTATAAACTGTGCAATATAGGACTTTCTTAAAACAGACACACATTTGCCAAAAGTTAGGTGACTGTCACATAAGTTCCCAAATTCTAAACAAATGAGTCAACTCCTAGGGGCATATTGTCAATGTGGTAGTTTCCTGGGGTAGATGACTGCCCAAAGGATACAATAATGAATTTTTTGGCATTTGGTTTTAGTCCATGATTTTAGCATCAGTTATTTATTTGGAACAAACCTTGCTGAAAGATAGCTAAGTCATTTGGGGATTCATTGACTGCTCCTAGCTTGCAGTCATCTGCAAACTTAGGCAGCCAGAGCCCTGTGGTACGTTTTACTTCAGAAAAGTAGATACCAAAAATGAAAGATCCCAGCACAGAACCCTAGTGGATTGGTTACTGGTCTCTTGTGAAAGTAACTTCCCTTATTTTGATTATCTGCATCCTATCTGTGACCCAGTTGGCAATGCAGCTGGTGACATAGAGGTTTATTCCTAGTTTATTTAGCTTTTCTACTGTGCCTAAGTAGAGAATTGTGTCAAACACTTTGACCAGGTTGAGGTATGTGATGTGTACCATTTTACCTTCATCCACTGCTATAGTGACCTTTTCACAAAAATCCACCAGGTTGAGTAAGCATGACCTGCTTTTGATGAATCCAAACTGAGATGGGTCCAGTGTTTGGAGGTTCCCTATGTCCTGACTGATTAATTTCATAAGTCTTTCCACAGCTTTGCATATGAAGGTGGTCAGACTTTTGGGTCTGTAATTGCCTGGGTTTGTGGAAGGCCTCCCTTATTCAGGGGAATGACTATAGCTGTTCTTCATTTGCTTGGTACAAAACCCCTATGCAGACTGAGATTGAACAGTGTTGTTAGGGGTGCTTCATGCTATTTAAGATACATCCAGAGACATCGTCAGAGCCCATCAATGTAGTATTTTTAGCTTTTGATAGCATTTTTAAGACTTGGCCTTCTGTGATAGCTGGAGGCGAGCCAGTTTCAGGTATGTCTTGACGGACAGATGAAGGGGAGAGAGGGATAAAATTAGAGGTAAATTTATCATCCAATATGTTCACTATATCTTCATTCTTAGTGTAGGTAACATATTTCAAAATCAGCTCAATGCAATGCTGCATTGTGCTTTTGAGATTACAGACATAAGTGAAAAATGCTTTGTGATTGTCTTTGGCTTGGGTACCTATTTTAGCCTCAGACTTGGCTTTGGTGGATTTTATTAAGCTGCTAAGCTGTTTATTTTACAGACAAGGGCCCTAACATTTCAGGAATTACCGTTCTTACCTTTGGTCAAAATTGTTTTCTCTTAATTATAAAGTATGTTGATGTTATGGTTCCACCATGTGGGTTTGTTTCTGGGGTTTGCTCTGCACTTGTTCCTATGGAGTAGAGCTCAATCTATGGCTTGTACTTGCTTATGATAGCCGACCAAAACAAAGTTTGTGATAATATCACTTCACATTGCAACACCATCCTGTAAAAGATTCAAGTCTGCTTTGAAATATCATTTTTAGACATGACCAAAACTATGTTATTAACTCCCACAAACCTCCTCCTGACATATCTAATAGCTACAATGCTCTCCAGGGAGCATAAGAAGTAATCTATATTGTGCATAAAAATATTTATGCAAACACCATGAAAATATTCTAAACCTCGGGACAATTGATGAACCCAAGACTATGTGAAGGGATCATTATCAATGTGCAACAATTATTGCCAGTGCTGTATTAATTTTCGTTGTGTACCAGGGTTATGGCCATATAGCTGTCTAGTAATGTTGACTCCAGGATTTCTGGATCAAGCACTTTCTCCCCAGCCAATGAATCTGGTTGCCTCTTAAAGTATCAACATCTTCCCAGTTGTCAAAACAAAATAGTTTATATGAGGTGTCCAGCATATTCCAATCTCTTCCTCCTAAATGTGTCCAGATTTGACCACTGATGTTTAACATACTGTGGTTATTTAATCTTCTTCTCTAACCTTAACTAAAGTGCCTTGCTAATATTGATTTCATTCATGTTTTCATGTTTTGTTTGTTAAGATTTGTGTATATGGAATTGTAGAACAACGTCCTCCCACTCTTTAAGTGATTACAGTAGAGAGTCGATTATCCAAACTATTTGGGACCTAGGGTATTTTGGATAATCAAACTGTTCGGATAATCAAATACATAATTGAACCAGATAAAAAAACATTCAGTGATGCCAGTGGATAATAAAGAATGTTTTTCACACACGAGAGTTCTACAAACTCAAAAAACACACACAGGTGAATATGTATAACGTTTACATATTCAGATTTATGATTTTTCCTACCCAAAAACTTTGCAAGGCTGTGTTCAGATAATTGACGTTTCGGATAATCAACATTTGGATAATCGACTCTCTACTGTAATTCTTAAAATACTGCACTATCCCACTGTATATTTTACATCCTCAGAAGTGGCCATTTCAGCCCTTATTCCATTATGTATCTATTTATTCATTTATTTATCTGCATTTGCTTACTAGAAAACCCCATATTGGGCTGGAAGCCCCTTTTCAGTAGAGGCCCAGGGAGAAGAGTTCTCTAACTGTAAAATTCAGTTGAAGCCAAACTCTGGTTCCATTATTCAACAAAGGTCATCCACTAAAGAAACTCACTGCCCTATATATCGTGTTCAAATTATGCACACATTTAATTATTATCCTAGTAACAAGTCTATAAATGCATATGCAGCTAAATCCCTTAGTAAATTGTGTGACAACCCAACACTGGCCCAGTAATCAGGTAGCCTCAATCCTCAACACTGGCAACAGTGGGGAATGTCCACACTGGGAGGATGACAAGTACTCACACAGTAAAGTGCAGTTTCCCTTAAGAGCACACAGAGATCACAGTCAGTCTGGGGCTGGTTTCTCCCTCTTTCCCCAGATCCCCAGTAAGACTCCCCACTGGCACAGATATAGGGTTGAGATTTCAGCTGAGTGGCCAAACCAAGATCTCCAGTACCCTCTCTGTCTAACCAATGCTTCGTGTCCCTGCCCAAGTAGCCGACACACAGATTTATACACAGACACACACATACACATACTCCTGGGAAAGGCTGGCACAGGTTTACTAGCTATACCCCTTTTGCCCAGACTATAAGGTAGTTCCAACTGCCACCAGCCACTCTTTATCAGCTACTTTAAGGCCCTTAACAAAAAGTGCCCAATTCTACTGTGTACTGTATTAATAAACTGTGTTTACTAATCCAGATGGTAGTTTGACCAAGAGCCAGGCTATAGGAGTGGCCTGTACAGTGTCATCAAATAGATATGCAAGTACTGTAAGAACTTAAATATGTCTCACAGTTATCAGCCACAATGATAGGTTTAAATATATTTAAGCAATAACTAATGATGTGGTGTGGTATATTGAAGATTTACCCATGGCTGGCATGGTTTAATCATGAGGGCAAAGCCCAAGTGATTAAATAAAGCCAACCATGGGTAAATTTCAATATACCACAACCACAAAGTCAGTTATTGCTATTATACAATGACATTATTTAAGAAAAAAATACTTTTCTTAAATAATGTCTTTGTATAACAGCACATTACTGTTCTTTCGCCGGTGGTGGTATACTGCTTCCGAGTGTTGATGTACTGCACATATGTATGGGACTTGCATTCCTACACATACCCAGTATATCAATGCTTTGAAACGGAAGCAACAGAGAAAAGAAAGTCTCCGTTGCTCCGTTTTTTTTCCTTTTTTTTTATTTATTAAAAAAAAAAAGGTTTTGGACACTTTATAACAATGGAAAAAATTCTGGGAGACTGGACCTTTTTCTGCTGGTATATTTTGGGATTTACAACGGGCACGCTGGCCAATCTGTGTGCACGTTTTGGAATATTAATGGGGGGGATCATTGTATAATTAATAATAAATAATAAAAGAATAAGACAATACTCAGTAAGTAATCAGTTACATCAGAGTTCAAAATCACAGGAAATAGTTAAAACAACATTGCAGGACAGTCTCAAATAAATAAAGAAAACATCTAAGCTATACTTTACTATATTCCTATCTGAACCTAAAAGAGTTACTATGCCCTAAAAACTTACTTACAGCAAGATAAGGTGGTGAATGTATCTTCTAGCTGATGTTGTCAGGTCAAAATACAGATGCAAAATGCCCCATCTCTCTCAGAGCGTTCTTAAATTAATATCAAATATTATTGCTGGGTTAGCTTGGATGACATCACTTTTTGTCACCTGACTTTAGTTCTCAAGTTAAACCCCCATTGTCAGGAACTATCAGAATTTAGCATCTCCCTGTGAAAATGCATAGCTTTCAGATGTTTGCAGCTGCTAGAAGACATAAAGCAATAAAACACACATTACAATGCAGAAGGCTCCCTAGTTCTAGACATCCTGTCTCCTGCTGACTGAAACTGAAAGATAATATCTCTTGTTTATGGCTTAGCAATTATAAAATACAATTTAATTTTAACTATTTTCTTTAAGCTTTGCAAGTTAACCCTCTGTGTTCTAGTTCCACTGTTAAAACATATACATTTACACAATTACAATAATTTATATACATTTCTATTCTCTTCCAATAGGGCATGCTGTGGTTATGTTCTTTAAACTCAGTACTTTGTACACACTTCTGTGGTAGCAGTTTGATACATACATAACATACAGTTCTAATATAGTGATAACACAAGCAATTGCATCATGCTGATATTCACAAATGACATATAACTATTTACAAAATTCCAGATAGCTGGGCTTGCAGTATCTTCTTCTGTTACATTTCTATATAAATAATATCAGTATTCACAAATAACATATACCTATTTACAAAACTTCAGCTAGATGGGCTGGCAGTATTTCCCTTTGTCACACTTCGTCCGCCTCGAAAACCCAAGCTAGTTTTTCCAGTGACCCTTGAGAAACGTTGCTTGAGAGGGTGAGCCTATATGGAAATATCTTATCCCATTCCCTGTCTTGAGATTCCAGCTGCCTTGGCATTGCTGACCCCAGTACAGTGCTGCATTGTCCATCACATGCCTGCAACCCTAGGCTCCACCATAGTAATTTGGGATTTGGCTGGCTGGCTCAATGTAGCTATAGATCTTCTTCAGACCCCTCCTGCCTTGTACTGCAAATACTTAGCACAAGGGCCTGCCTGTCATGGTAAGGTTTCATCATGTTAACATGGTACTGTTTGTGCCCCTGCCTCCTGCCTAGCAGTTCTACCTTGTAGTTAACATCACTGACCTTCCTTACCACCTTGAAGGATCCCTCCCAAGCTGCCTGCAGCTTGTTGTGTCTGACAGGAATGAGAACCATTACCTGCTGCCCCAGAGCATACTCTGTAGCATGAGCATTCCTGTCATACCAGGCCTTTTTCTGCTGTTGGGCTTCTGCCAGGTTCTCCTGGGCGAAGCCCATGAGTTGCTTGAGCCTTGTCCTGAAGTTTAGGACATATGCCACAACAGACTCCTTGTGGGATTCACACTTACCCTTTCACTCATCTCAAATCAAATCTAGAGGTCCCCATACAGCAACTCAAAGGGTGAAAAACCTGTGGAATCCTGGGGAACCTCTCTGTAAGTAAACAACAGATGGGGCAAATATTTGTCTTACTCCCTCCTGCACTGGTCTGCAAATGCGCGTAGCGTGGACTTGAGTGTAGAGTTTAACCTCTCCACAAAACCATTAGTCTGCGGATGGTATGGGGTGGTCTTTAGGTGTTTCACCCCACAGTGCTTCCATAGACAAGCCAGCAGGTCTGACATGAAATTGGCAACTCTGTCAATCAGTATTTCTTTTTGGGAACCTACCCTGCTGAAAATCTCTAACAAGGCATTTGACACCTTTTCTGCCTCAATGGAGGACAGAGCCACTGCCTCAGGGTATCTGGTAGCATAATCTACTACCACTAGGATACACTTTTCTGCCTGTGGAACTTGGGGTACTCAGAGGCCCCACAATATCTATAGCTATCTTCTGAAATGTCTCCTCAATCACAGGCAAAGGCATCAAAGGAGCTTTCACCTTGTCTCCTGCCTTACCTACCTTTTGGCACTGCTCAGAGGTCCTGTGGTACACTGCTACATCTCTAGAAATCCCAGGCAGATAATATGTTTGCATAATATGTCTCTTTGTACGCTTTATGCCCATATGACCTGCAAATGGAATATCATGGGCTATGGATAGAAGTGCCAGATGGTAGGCTTTGGGCACTACCAATTGCTGTATTCTCTCTCCATCTAGCGCTCCCTCAGGGGTCCACTCTCTATACAGTAGCCCTTTGTTCCAGTATACAGATTCCCTCTTCCCTTGAGAATTGGGTGCCTCACTAGCTACCTCCCTCAGGCCTTGTAATGTGGGGTCTGAGAGCTGAGCCTGTCTCAACTCTCTCTTTGTAACCCTTTCCAGCTCCTCTTCCACAGGAAGTCTGTTATTCTCTGACAGCGGTGCCTCACTGTTAGCCTGGGTACTACTACTCATCTCTGCCCTTGCAGTCACTCTGTCTAAGGGAACATCAGTACTCACAAGCAGCTGTGGCTCACCTTCAGTCTCACTGCTACAGGGTAGCTTCCTCCATGAAGTAAACACCTCACCAGTCCTGGCTTCAAGTCTGCGATCTGTCTGGGTCTCCCCCAGGCTACCAGACCCACATGCTTGTCTCTAAGCCTGACTGCATGCAACTGCATACAAACAAGGTACTACATTATCAAAATCATTCACTATCAAGACATCTGCAGGGATATCCTCAAACACACCTACTTGCTGGCTTCCGTTTCCACCCTCCCAGTCAGGATGAACCCTAGCCAAAGGTATTCGGAATGGGGTCCCTCCAAAAGCTGTGACTGGAGTAGACTGCCAAGGCACATAGTGCTCCTCTGTAACCATTGCATGCTTCACAATGGTTAGGTCAGAGGCTGTGTCTCTCTTAGCAGTGGCCTGTTGCCCATTTACTAAGATAGGATATAACCTCTTGTGGTAGTTTGGTACACTTGTTGTCTCAAGACAACTTACTGCTGGCATTCTGTCATTCCCACTTACTGGCTCTCCCACCTTTTGTTCCCCACATTACGTTCATGTGCATCTATATGCTACATGGCTCCACAGGTTGCATTTAAAGCATTTAACTCTTGGTCCTGGACATGTACCTGGACTAGTGGCTTCCCCTGCTACGGCAGACTCTGTTGGGATGTCTAGGCTGCCCATCATGGGTTCCCTTAGATGCATGAGCAGCACTGGGTATCCCTTTCTCTGCAGTGATCCCCTGGTTACTAGGTATAGGTCTCCCTTTTCCCCCAACCTATCTGTAGTATTGCATTCTGTATCTGCCAACCAGATTCTTATGGCCTTAGGCAAAGTGCTAAGCACTTGTCCCCTCACCAAAAGGTCTTCCAGCCCTTCAAAAGTGGTGAACTGACACCCACTCACCCACCTATGAAAATAAGTGCTTAGTTCAGCAATATATTCACACACACTTTAAACTGCTTTGCATCTATGCTCACAAAACTTTTTTCTTTAAGCTTCAGATATTAACTTAAAACACTTTAATAAACAATTTGTAACTGTATCATAATTTAAGCAATCAGTATCAGACAATTTAGAAACAGAAGTTACAGCTTTACCATGGAGTAAGGGTGTCAGGAACTGTACCCAGAGCCCTTGGTCAACATTATACTGTTTACATACCCTTTCAAACATACAAATAAAACTATCACAATGATCCCTCTCTGTAAATTGTGGCAGAAATGTACTGACCTTTATTGCTTCTGGGGTTTGGTTATTTCCTTCCGCATTACCTCCATGACTCTGGCAAAGAGTCTACATCTCCTTTTCATGTTACCTCTGCCTCTCATTTTCTTCACTTCCAAATGTCTCAGTCTCTCTGTTGATTCTAATTCCAAATGCCACAGTCCTTCTGCTGATTCTGCTTTGACCTCCAAATGCTGCATTCTCTCTTCTGATTCTAGTTCTAAACTTGTGGCCTCCAGTTCAAGTCTGTTTAATGCCAGATGGATTTTTAAGTCCTCTGAGGCAAAGTTGAACTGCCCATTTTCTGAGAGTTGTACATCCCCAAGGCCAGTCTGGTTATCCTCCCGGTTGCTGGTCTGTGATCCAGCTGTGGTTAAGGCTGCAGTCATTTCTGCTTTAGTCAGGTTGGCATGCACCAGTCCTTTGGCTTAGCAAATCTCAGCCAACTGGCTCCTTGTCAACTTGCCATAATCCTCTGCTGACATCCTTGCTTGCTCTCCCGGACTAACTAACCTAAAAAATTAAATAAATAAAATTATTGTGATATGAAACTCTGAATGTCCACAGTGTGACTGCTTGAGAGTGCAACCACCTTCTTTAGTGACCACTGTTTACAGGCTACAGGAATTCAATATCCACACCACTGAATCCTAATATGTGATGTTAAGGATATACATTTAAACAGTTACAATAGTGCAGGTACATATTTGTTCTCTTCCAGTAGGCACACTGTGGATACATTTTAAACACATCACTCTACAAATACCTTTTCAACACACACGTCTGTACAAACAGTTTGATATACACACGATGTACAGTTCTAATACATTTTTAACAAAAGCATCTTGTATAAATCATGTTGATATTCACCAGTGACATATAATTACTTACAAAATTCCAGCTAGCTGTGCTAGCAGGATCTCTTTTGTCACACTTCTTCCTCCCTTCGAAGACTCAAGCTAGTTTTTCAATTGACCCCTGAGAAACATTGCTTGAGAGGGATGAGCCTATCTGGGAATACATTACCCCATTCCCTGTCTTGAGATCCCAGCTGCCTTGGCATTGCTGACCCCAGCACAGTGCTGTGATGTCATATCATATCCCTGCAACCTAGGCTCCACCATAGTAACTTGGGATTTTGCTAGCTCGCTCCCTGTAGCCACAGATCCCTCTCAGACTCCTCCAGCCTTCTACTGCAAATATTTAGCACAAGGGCCTACCTGTCATGGTAAGGTTTCATCATGTTAACATGGTACAGTTTGTGCCCCTGCCTCCTGGCTAGCATTTCTACCATGTAGGTAACATCACTGACCTTTCTTACCACTTTGAAAGGTCCTTCCCAAGCTGCCTGCAGCTTGTTGTGTCTGACAGGAATGAGAACCATAACTTGCTGCCCCACAGTATACTAACTATCTCGAGTATTCCTGTCATACCAGACCTTTTTCTGCTGTTGGGCTCCTGTCAGGTTAACCTGGATGAAGCCCATGAGTTCCCTGAGCCTTGTCCTGAGGTTTAGGATATATGCCACAACAGACTCCTTGTGGGATTCACACTCACCCTACCACTCATCACGAATCAAATCTAGACGTCCCCTCACCCTATGTCCATATAGAACTCAAAGGGTGAAAAACCTGTGGATCCTGGTGTTTTCAATCTGGCTTTGGAAGTTAAGTGATTGGTCTAGCCATAAACCTGAGTATTTAAAGAACATGGTTGTTTCAGTTGGGGAGCCATAGATATTTGCGATGTTGAGATTTTTAGGAGTCTTTTTCAGCTTTTGTCAGGTTCCAAATATCATACTTTTTGATTTAGACAGGTTTAGGGGTAGTTTATGGTTGTTCAGCCAAGAATTAAGGGAGTGGAGGTCAGACTGAATCTGGGCTTGAATAGCTGAATGTGAGGGACTGGATGTAAGAATAACCATGTCATGTGCATAGAGAGTGATAGGAAGGTTAGGGAGATCAGAGGGCATCTTGTTAGTAAAGATTGAAAACAAAAGTGGATTAACTATGACATCCTGGAGCAATCCTCTGGTAAACGGTGCTGGTGGTGCTAGAGATGGCCCTAATATGACTCTGAAATACATATTTGTTAAGAAATGTTGGAACCAGGTGACAGTGTTAGGGATAATGCCAGTTTCTTGGAGGGAGTGAAGGTGCAAGAAGTGGTCAATTAGACCAAAAGCTTTGGTAAGGTCAATGAAGAGAGTTTCTGAAAATTTTCCTTTATCTATGGTGAGAAGGATCTCATCAGTAAGTGACCATCATTGTGCTCTGGCCAGCCCAGAATCCACGCTATTTAAGAGTGAGGAGGAGGTATTATTGGATGTAAGTGGACAGTTGATTGGACATCCTGGGAATATCTGGACAGTTGAGAGGTATGAACGTGACGTATACTGTCCAAACACGGTACAGGACAGTGTACCTACAGTGCAGGGTATTGTGATATCCCATTCCTGGCATTCTGTACTAAAGCTGTGCTAATGATCTGTAACAGGAATGGACTGCCATGTAAAATGATCACTCAGGGGAAGTGTGTGTATTGAATAAACACAGAGAAGGAGAACAGGTGAAACTCCCTAATGTACAGCAGAGGAGGGCATGTCAATGGAAGACGGTTGTAGCAGCAAAACCAATTACATATCTATATGGTACAGTAGGGACTGTACAGTGAAAATGTGTTTTATGTGACTGTCATACAAGGTGACATAATAATGGGGAGGATGTCTGTGTGAGACATCTTTCAGGGATCTGACATACAATTGGGGTAGCGTGCATATTATGAAGCTGTGCAAACTGATATGCCTGGATGTGTACTCTCAGTGGAGGTCTCCAGCAAGGTAGCCACAGGTAAAGGCTTATGGAAAACATCACAAGAACCAACCACAATCATGGACAATATCAGAATAATACCACCACTAATCCCATACCTCTGACATAGCATATGTGATGTACAGTGATAACAGATGAGTCTGCATGCACACACTTGAACAACTATTATGATACATCCACACTATATGAGGGCAACCAGTCATACTGTCTTGACACTGTAACATCTGCTGGAGGTGTTAGGAGAGACACTGCTATACCTGTATGTGACAGAATGTTATATATATATACATATATATGTATATATATATATATATATATATATATATATATATATATACATATATATATATATATATATATATATATATATATATATATATATATATATATATATATATATATATATATATATATATATATATATATATATATATATATATATATATACACGCACACACACACACACACACACACACACACACACACACACACACACACACACACACACATACACTATCTCGAGCATTCCTGTCATACCAGACCTTTTTCTGCTGTTGGGCTCCTGCCCACACACACACACACACACACACACACACACACGCGCGCACGCACACACACACACACACACACACACACACACACACACACACACACACACACACAGATAGATAGCACAGCCCACACTGTTATGAATGATATACATGTCATTAATGTTGTCAAACACCTATGTATGTAGTGTGTGCATAAGCAGAAAAGGTAGCACACATGCATCTTGTGTAACAACTTGACTGGTGTTCCACACCATCAAACAGTCATGTGTATTCCACAGAAAGAATGCCTATGTATGGCCAAGCACACAGTGACAAAGGTGGTGCACTTCAGATAAGTATCACTGGAAGATGTGTAGGGAGGTACATGAAGAAGGCTGCATTGTACACCGTTATTGGTGTGATGAAGGCTGGGAACCATGAAGGTATTATGGTCTCTGAGGTGCATGTCCTTTATATGCCCAGTACTTGTGTTACATTCAAGGGAGTAGTCAATACTGTGACCACATGCTGGTGGATATACCGCTTACCATCTACCCCAGGACACCGGTCACATACCTATTGGTCTGATTATATGGTGTGCTGTCCATATTATACTTGGGTGGTGTGTTTGTTTCCGGAATCAACAAATCCCCCCATGTGTCTTGTCAATGCAGATGTTGTCATGGCTGTGGCAGCAGTTTTTGGTATATGTTGATACTGTCTGTATTATACTAATACCACAACTGGAGTCAATGATTGCCTGCAGTCTGTAGTCCTTCAGGCAGCTGTTTGGGCACAGCATGTGTATGCCATCTGTGATGTCCATCACTTAACTAATGGGCAGGAAAGGGCCTAGCAGGCAACCCTGATGTATGCACCTGATCACTGGACCTGAGATATAGGTCACATCACACATTTCAGCACAGTGAGATGCCATGTATGTAATACACTAGTCTACCCATTTAGTGATATAGCTGTTTATGGCCACATATGACAGTGTCGATTGAATACCTCAGCGTGGATTTGTGTCAAATGCCTTGGCCTTGTCAAGTTCCACAAGATGATACTGTTGTCATCATGCATGCCCTCGATGACCTTTTTGAGTACATCTATCAGATGTAGCAGACATGATGTAGCATTCACAACTTACACAGCTCTGTTGCACACAACCAGAATATTACTAGTGTACATGTAGAAGAGACCCATGATTACATGTTGGTCTACCTCACAGTCAAAGAGAGTCAGGATGTCTATATATATGAATGCATCAGGTGCTGTGCTCCCAAATCAGTTGGATGCATGTCGATATACAGTACACCATTGTATAGGAACATAGTCCATGTAGAGGGTGTGTTGAAGTGTGTATTCAACCATATCAGGAAGGTGTATGTGCTGAGTCATGCTGTAGGTGATCTGCACTGTTGTCACAGCCCACTGAATCCATGTGATAGGCCTGGATGAAGGTAAGACAGTGCATATTGCCTATCGTAATCTGGCCTAGGGTTTTGACACAATCTCCCTCGTAGGTATCATTGAGAAAGCCTCCCAGCTGGGTAGTAACCCTTACATCAATTGATGGGTAACCAATTGAATCACTTGACAGAACACATACTGTGAAAGTTGGTGAATCAACTTGTACCAGTAGTGCTGTCACCACTGGCAAACCCCAGGTATCTGTGCTTGGTCCTTCACTGTTTGGACTTTATTTCTTGACAGTTCAGGCTAACGTATATGGCCTTTGGCTTACCAAGTTTTCTGATTCTTGCATATTGGGTGCAATCATTGAGTCCACCATTGATGATAACATAGTACAGGAGGAGGTTACACAGACAACTGAATGATGACAAAGGCTCACAATCTACAAATAAATGCAGAAATGTGTGTTTGTTATATTGTCCATTTGAAAAGTGGAATTCCATGTTAAGCATAGCATTGACAACAGTCCTGCTATGCAGAAACCCAGTGATGCAAGCACTGGGAACACATGTAGATAGGAATCTGAACTTCGACCACCACGTGTTCACAATGGTATTGAAAGCCTATGTTGTGTACATCATAAGTAACTCTATCGTATTGAGATCTTAGGATTGTATGGTAACACTGTAGTCAAACTTCATCAGAACACAAATTGAGTATAATGCTGTATTTTGCATTTACCTCACCAGATGCATGCAGCAGCTGGAAAGACCATAGAGCTTTCACAAGATAACACAGAGCCTACAAACCATACCATGATGTATGTGGATAGATTAAAAGCCATGTAATCTTTATTGTATATGATGAGGTGATTTTTGCTTAGCCTCCAGGCCAGTCTCTGAGCCTGCCCTGGTGGGAGTACTGCATATCCAAAAATCTGATGTACCTGAAGACATCAGCAGTGTCTGCTGAGGAGAATAGGGTAATAACAGCATCCCACATGCTGCTGTAGAAGGCTCTCTTTAATGTCAAGCAAGAGCTCATACACACACACACACACACACACACACACACACACACACACACACACACACCTACCTTCTACAGAGGTACTATAGAAAGCATCCTGACAAACAACCTCGTAGTATGGTATGGAAGCTGCTCTACCTCTGAGCATAAATCCCTCCAGAGAGTGGTGAAGACAGCCAAGAGGATCATCAAGACCTCCTTACCACCTATCCATGACTTATACTTATCCAGATGTCTCGGCAGGGTGAGAGGAATAATTAAAGATTGCACTCACCCTGCTTACAGACTGTTCCTGAATCTATCATCCTGAAAGCATTTCTGAAGCATATGTTGCAGAACTATGAGATTCAGGAAGAGCTTCTTCCCTAATGACATCAAGCTGCTAAACTCTAGGAACAACTAAGCTCCATGATGGCCATCTGGGTTAGTAGAAACTGTAGTACCTTGTCTCATATTGTGCACTAACCTGGTTACCAGTCTCATCTAATACTTAGTGCAATATTCACCAACACTTAACTTATAGGCCATCTCGAGTAGTAGCAGTGCATTAAATTATCTTTTCTTCAGTGGAATACGTGTTACGAATTCATAAATTAACCATAGTGCAATACTCTAAGGTCCATAGTGCAATACTCTAATGTTCACAGTACAGTACTCAAATGTCTTTTTCTGTGCAAAGATCAATGCAATGTCTTAACCACCTGTACAACAATAAAGTCTCATGCAAGTAAGTGTTCACTGCGAAAAGTGTTAAAATGCGTTTCTAATTATGTTCAGTATTAGTCTGTCTATCTGCATGTCCATGATGTAATAGCTGGGTGTTATATGTGTAAATGTATGTGAAAATAGTCTATATGTTGTCTGCACACTGAGTCCGGAGACAAAGAATTTAGTTGAAGACAAGATGTTGGGTGGGCTGCATAAAATAGATATGTAGGCATCTGAAAGAGTTAAAATACTGTCATCCCATTATATTGGAGCAGTAACTGTGGTATACACACTTCTGCTCTTCTGTCTAGACACACACACACACACACACACACACACACACACACACACACACACACACACACACACACACATACATACACACGTGCGTGCACACCTGGTTGATAACAGTACTTTACGCAAGCACTATGGCACAAGTCTGACTTTTCTAAGAGTGCAGGTGAACTTATAGTAGATGACATCAGCAGGTTATGTGAGAGACAAAATCTGGGAGGCCTGCATAAGCTCATAGCTTCAAATGGTCATAAGAGGCCCTACCATGTTTAGAAGCCTAGCTGTGTAATAGCACAAGTACCCTTATTGAGCATAGTTGTATGGTCATTGTTAGCAGAGTGATTTTGTGAGCAGCATCAACTGGCCCTGTCCATGAGGGACATAGGTGTCATCCCAGAGGCGACTTTAAAATCAGCCATCAAGTAGTCAAGGATATGCTCGAACAGGGTTATTGAAGACACTGCTTCACATGCAGTGGGAATCTATTACAAAGGAATGTGAGTTGTTGATGGATACATCTGTCTCCCCAGCATGTTCTGTTTATGTTACAGGCAAGGTTGAGAGCCCGGGACAAGTTATTCTTGTCCCATTTGATTTGCAGATGTCCATCATTTCTAGTAGGGCAGGGTCTGAGACTGCTCTGTAGGGCAGGTATAGGTCACCTCTCAGCAGCCTGTATGATATCAAGTACAGTGACAGGTCTTTCAGTCTTTCCATGTATGTTTCTCCAATTGCTGCAGGTGTCTGTTGAGGTACAGACAGAAGGGAGCATTGTACTCAATTAGTAGTCTGATAAGGGTAGAGTACAGCAGAGGTATGACCACCCTGGTCTTGGATGTGATATTCATATGTATGATGTTCACAATTCAGAATGTGTGTGTCACCACCATGGACATTTAGTGATGAAAGTGTAGATTGCTATCAACATGTGCTTCCAAGTCTCACAACACTGTGTTTGAGCTTAGAGGGGTGCTATGTATTTCATAAATAGCAGGGATAGTTCATTGCCAAAGGGGATGATGAGCCATTGGATGCTTTAAGGTTCAGTCTGTGAGTTTGGAACCAATCATTTATGTGTGGCAGTCCCTTCTGTAATATGTTACCATTATTGGGGGACTCTATATTAGTGTGTCCAGTTACCAGTCATCTGCAAACATGGTAAACCACAAGCCATCCTTTCCCTGCATTTCAGGGAAGTAGTTTGCAAACAGTTGAGGGGCCAGCATAGATCATTGTGGTATTCTAATGGTAAGTGGCTAGTGGTGGAGATGCAGTCCCCAACTTTGAGAGTATGTGTTATGTCAGTGAGCCATTTGTCTATCCCTCTACTACTGTATGGCTTAATTCCCACATGGAAGATCTTGACTATGACAGATGAATGGAGGATAGTGTCAAAGGCCTTGGTTAACTCAACATAGGCGGTATGTGGTTAACTCAACATAGGCGGTATGTCCTGTTATCCCTCATCCAGGTCAGGGGTCAGGATCCAAGAAGTCCACAAGGTTCAGTAAGCAAGATCTACCCATGACAAAAACAAAATGGGTAGAGTCAAGTATGTTGAAGGTCACCTAGGTCCTTGTGGATATGGTCTCTGCTGATTCCTTCCCTAGCCGTACAGATAAGACTTTTTAGGTGCATGGGTCAATGGTTGTAGATCTACATGTTACCAGATTGATGTGCATTGCATAGCACACAATATTTGATATTACATTTTGTAGTTTGGTTGATATTTGTGTGGAAAAAGTACTGAGACCCCAGGGTTGCAGTGCCTGTGAGGGTGCCAACACATGGTTGTATTATAAATATGAGGCATATTGTTAAATAGGGCCCTCAGTTTGTAATGTTTCCACATGCAATTTCATGTCATACACAGGAAATGGACAGTAAACAGTAGTAATACAGCATAATATGTACATTTCCATAACATATGAAATAGTCTATGAAATACTCCTGCTGTTTAACCGACTCTGTGGCAGCATGTATTAATGCATTGATACATTCCTTTTTTGGGCCATATAGTACTGGGTCCTAATACAGGTGTATGTAATTCTTTAAAATACTTTTCATTACAGAGTGATAATGCTATGAAGTGAATTGTTTATATGAGATATGTTGCTGTGTGTTGGCATAGCGCAGTGGTGTTAAGCACCATTACGTTGGGGTAACCACACCTGTTTGCCACCGCTCACAGTCGATGCTTGATGTGCACCTCCAAGCAAACATGGAGCTCAAAAAGTGAAGGGAACCATTGCATCTCCAGCAACCTATGTGTGGTGTGTGTGATTCTATTTTTTGACTAGATTAAAGGTGTTAAAATAGGGTAGATAGGAAAGTGGTGAAATGGGGAGCAAGCAGGGATAAGAACAAAGGGAAAGCAGGACAGGAATGTGCAGGATGGAGGTAAGAAAGAACCATAGCTATCCATTTCTTTAACATGTGTAAAATATTAACTGAATTTGGACTGTCATCTCCAGAGAGAGGTGTGACCACAACATTATCATGTTGTACAGACAATTGGAGAGAACCAAGCATGTCAAGAAGACACATGCGAGAAATGGAGAACTATGTATGGGACGATTTTTTTTTTCGGACAGGTGCCCATTTATTTTTTTATTTCAGAGAAATAGGAATGTTGGGGAAAGGAAGTAGGTATGGCTGGGTCAGGTAAGTTGGGTAGGTGAGGAAGCAATTTCAGACAGACGAGACAAACAAGACAAGAGACAGGGACAGTGATGGAGACAAAAGGTTGGGGGACACCATGACTGGTGTGAGAGTGGGGACATCCTGAACCCACAATCATCAAGTTGGGTGACAGTAAGAATCGAGTCCTCACCCACTAAACTATCATCACTGTCACTTCACTCCACTGCTGGCAGGAGTGCCTGTCTCCTTCTCCTCCTCCTCCTACTATGCAAAATGAGGGAGACCATAGGACTGCACCGATGGTGCAGCACACAACCCTATGCACCATTCCTGGCAACTCAGTGTGGGTGATAAAATCACCTTCTCCACCACTGCTCCTGGAGAGTACCACTGGACCAGCCTTCAGAACAGGAGTACCTGAGGGTGCAGGTAGTGTAGGGGCAGCAAAGGCAGTACTGCCAGGTTAGCTCCCAGACAGGCTGGGCATCGGTGCTGGAGCCAGTGGAGTGGGGGCTGGTGGATCCTTTGGGACAGGCCTACCCCACTGTGCTGTGGAGCATTTAGTGATGTGGTACACATGGATAACATGGACACATTTTGATGACACATAATAAAATTAAAAAATAAAATAAAACAAAAATAAATAAAAAAATATTTTTACAATAAAATAAAATAACATAAACATAAAATAAAAAAATCATAAAATAGAATAAAAATGACACAAATTTTTTTTTATAAATAAAATGAAATAAAATAAAAATAAAAAAGTGAGACAAGGGTTGAGGTGAGAGAAAAAAAGACATAAGATTAGTACCTTCATATGTAACATCAGTGTATTAAATACAATTATTTGACTCTATTATCTTAACTTTTACATTTAAGACTATCACTTCCTAATAGATGCACACTATACTACATATTACATCGAGTAATCCTTGATATGGGCATATATTACATATATGTGTCTTGTGTGTTCCAGTTATACAGATTACAGTTTACAGTAGGGCATTTGTGCCACTGGTATAGACGTTTTAATTTAATTGAATTAACAGTATTGTATAGATGGGAAGTGTGGTATTTGAGCACACAACCTCTGACCAAAGTCTAATATTGTACTCTTGGTTTGTGCTACAGACTAATGCATGCATACTTGCTTTTACAGTCGAGATATGCATGCTCAATTTGATACAACTCTATAAAAATACCAAAAAAAGCTATCTTTAACTTTTAATGTTACAATCGCCACGAATCTAACCCCAAGGGTTCGAACACTGCACTGACAAGCACTGCAGCTGTGGAAGAAACAGAACAGAACAGAAGACCATTATGAATACCAGTCTTGCCTATATTCAGCTTTCTAAGTCTTGTAAGTAATCTCTGTAGATGATACTTACACAGGTGTGGGATGTCCTCAGCCATAAATTCCTCAATCCAATGGTCAGGTGTATCCCTCTTCCTCCTCTGTAGGTCATTATAATGATGCCTACATTGCTCTCTAGTGCACGGGATACTGTTGGCACTGGGATACAGCCTGGGCTAAACTATCCCAAGCCCCAGACTTATACTGGGAGCCAGAATAGTCCCCCTGCAGATGCCTTTGACTGTGGTTCTTAACTTGGAGTCCAATAAAAATCCTGGACTCTTGGACACCCCATCTCTGTGCCCTAAACCTGGCACCTTCCTCACAAACATCTGCGGTGTCCTCCACAGATCTAGAGTAATGGAGACTGATGGTTTTCCACCAGTTCCAGTTATCACATTTACTGGAGTGCATACACTGTTTGAAACTGTTGCGCTCCACTTACCATCATGCAAACACATTGCCTGGCAGTGTGCACCCCTGTGCAATGTGTTTGCTTGATAGTAAGCGGAAAGCAGCAGTGAGGCATTATATAATTGCAATTAAAATTCCAAGGTTACTGGATGTGCAGGCAGTTGTGTATGTGTGTTAGGCAAATGTGAAGGTCATGCCAGTCCAGACAGCAGAATTATATTTACAGGAATATAGTACAAAGTATACCCACAGTCATACACCTGATAATAAATGTGGTAATACATAGATAAATAATGAAATAACTAATACAGTACTACTGTCTCAGCTCCCATGCATACAATTGATACTACTCCACTACTCCACTATCTCAAGTGTTAGAAGTGAGAGTGGCTATAATGGGAAGTGGAAAAACAATAAAAGTGTATGGAATATCCTGAATTTTAACCCAGGACCTTGTGTATGGCAGTCATACACTTACACCTCTTGCCACAAGAAGGATGAAGTAACACTTGTCTATCTTTCAGCTCATTGCTATAGACTGCAGTGTCAGAACAGTGAAATAAAGGTTGCACCCGCTGTACTAGAATCCAGGACCATCTGTACTCTAGCCCTACACTTAGCTGCCACAGGACTAGTTATATGGCATTCCCTAATTTACTAAATATTCTTAAGGTCTCACTGTTATCTGCTGCGCAATACTGCTTAGCAGATTTGTGTGATTCCCAATAGCATTAATTGAATGTATCCGTTTTCCATTTTTTGCTGTCTGGGTCCTGTCTGCTTCCTGGGGGGTCCAGTTCTCCAGTTTGTGTACTGCCGCATCTGCACAAATGAGATAAGCAAAGCTAAACCTGGCATTCATTTCCTCCATTACCATGATTGCGCTAAGCACAGCATCGAGCAAACACTACACCCCTCAAAAAAATTAGACAAAAAGGAGAAAAAGAAAAAAGGGGCAAGTAGTTTGAATTAGAAAAGTCAATGTATGACATACACACAAGAAAATGATGGGTGGCATCAGATATGTTTACATAGATCTGGATTTGAACTTTCACTCCAATGTAACTTTACAAGACAGAATGGATGCCTTATTCCTCTTTGCCACACAAACAGCTTTGCACCAATGAACTGAACACAATCTGCACATAACCAACTGCAACAGGATCTACAGTGATCTCAAACCATACAAGTGTTATTTGTACATTTATTATTTTTGGATGTAGTGCTAATGATCACACTACCTGTCATGATTATTACTTGTAAATATAGAGCTCTTTATTGCATTTTTGCATTTGTTGGCCATTCGTTATTTATCTGACCGGAAACATGTAGTATGTAAGTCATTATATATCACTGGCCTTACAATGTGTGAGGATATTAAGTGAAAATAATATCATATGCAGTTGTCAACAAATGAAGGGCAGGTTGGATGTTAAGGAACACAACATGTGAATTGTGTGCTATTTCGTTACATTTCCAACCTTACATAGGTTCATAGGATGATACTAGGCTATTGGCCTGGAGGCCCTTATAAGCCTAGCCAAGAATTTCACCCATGTTCCTACAAAGTCAGCATCTGTTTTTCCAGTCCAGCAAGGACACAGGTGGGATCTAAGGGGTATATTTTTGGTTTCCCATCCAGGCATCCAGGTTCTTCTTAAAGAGGGCTAGTGAGGTACTCGGCTTGACATAGAGAAAGAGTCTATTCCACAAATGGGGGAGTTGTTGAGGCACAAATCTATCCCTCCAACAAGTTCTATTAATGTCATAGACCAGGTTGAGGCCTTGCGTGTGAGTTGTGTGAGTGAAGTTTGACTTATGGATATCCAGCAACTCCAAGACTGAGTCTGAGACAGCCTTGTATGTCAGACACAGGTCACCTCTGAGCAGTCTGTTTGAGACTGAATAGAGGGACAGGGCTTTTAGCCTATCTGTATAGGATAGGTGTTTGAGACCCTGGATTTTCCTGGTCAGGAACTTCTGTGGGCAACAAATGCTGCATGTGCTTGGCAAAGTACATGCCAAAGGGGGCATTGTATTCAATAATGGGTTTGATAAGAGAGGAGCACAGGAATGTTATGACCTCCTTGTTCCTGGATGAAATACCCTTACTTATGAGGTGGGCCATGTAGAAAGCCTTTCATACAACAGAGGCAATGTGGTGGTGAAAAGTCAGGTTGCTATCAACCTGGGTGCCTAAGTCCCTCACCACTGATTGCATGCTTAGTACATTGTTATTAATATGATAATTAGTGGGACACTATTTTCTCTAAAGAGGATAATGATGCATTTCTTGGCATTCAGTTTGATGCCATGCTTCTGGCACCAGTCAGTTTGAGTAAGGGCTGGATGTTCACATCACTAGGGGAATTTATGACAGTGCCCAGCTTGCAGTCAGACCACTGGTTTTGGCTTGCATCTCAGAAATGTATATCCTAAACGGTAGAGGCCCCAAGACCTTTCCTTGGGTTACGCCTCTTGTTATGGGTCTACTGCTAGAGGTGGTTTCCCCTATTTTAACTGACTGGGTTCTATAGTGAGCCAGTTAGCTACCCATCTGGTAACATATGGGTTGATGCCTAGTTGGAAGAGTTTATCTATTATGCCCAAGTGGGGAATAGTGTTGAAGGTTTTGGCTAGGTCAAGGTAGGCGGTGTGCATTGTCTTCCCCTCATCCATGGCTTTGGTGATAGTTTTGAAGAAGGCGACCAAGTTTAACAGGCATAATCTCTTTTGACAAAACCAAACTGTGTGTATAAATATAAGTGTAAATATAGAGCTCTTTATTGCATTTTTGCATTTGTTGGCCATTCGTTATTTATCTGACCGGAAACATGTAGTATGTAAGTCATTATATATCACTGGCCTTACAATGTGTGAGGATATTAAGTGAAAATAATATCATATGCAGTTGTCAACAAATGAAGGGCAGGTTGGATGTTAAGGAACACAACATGTGAATTGTGTGCTATTTAGTTACATTTCCAACCTTACATAGGTTCATAGGATGATACTAGGCTATTGGCCTGGAGGCCCTTATAAGCCTAGCCAAGAATTTCACCCATGTTCCTACAAAGTCAGCATCTGTTTTTCCAGTCCAGCAAGGACACAGGTGGGATCTAAGGGGTATATTTTTGGTTTCCCATCCAGGCATCCAGGTTCTTCTTAAAGAGGGCTAGTGAGGTACTCGGCTTGACATAGAGAAAGAGTCTATTCCACAAATGGGGGAGTTGTTGAGGCACAAATCTATCCCTCCAACAAGTTCTATTAATGTCATAGACCAGGTTGAGGCCTTGCGTGTGAGTTGTGTGAGTGAAGTTTGACTTATGGATATCCAGCAACTCCAAGACTGAGTCTGAGACAGCCTTGTATGTCAGACACAGGTCACCTCTGAGCAGTCTGTTTGAGACTGAATAGAGGGACAGGGCTTTTAGCCTATCTGTATAGGATAGGTGTTTGAGACCCTGGATTTTCCTGGTCAGGAACTTCTGTGGGCAACAAATGCTGCATGTGCTTGGCAAAGTACTTGCCAAAGGGGGCATTGTATTCAATAATGGGTTTGATAAGAGAGGAGCACAGGAATGTTATGACCTCCTTGTTCCTGGATGAAATACCCTTACTTATGAGGTGGGCCATGTAGAAAGCCTTTCATACAACAGAGGCAATGTGGTGGTGAAAAGTCAGGTTGCTATCAACCTGGGTGCCTAAGTCCCTCACCACTGATTGCATGCTTAGTACATTGTTATTAATATGATAATTAGTGGGGACACTATTTTCTCTAAAGAGGATAATGATGCATTTCTTGGCATTCAGTTTGATGCCATGCTTCTGGCACCAGTCAGTTTGAGTAAGGGCTGGATGTTCACATCACTAGGGGAATTTATGACAGTGCCCAGCTTGCAGTCAGACCACTGGTTTTGGCTTGCATCTCAGAAATGTATATCCTAAACGGTAGAGGCCCCAAGACCTTTCCTTGGGTTACGCCTCTTGTTATGGGTCTACTGCTAGAGGTGGTTTCCCCTATTTTAACTGACTGGGTTCTATCAGTGAGCCAGTTAGCTACCCATCTGGTAACATATGGGTTGATGCCTAGTTGGAAGAGTTTATCTATTATGCCCAAGTGGGGAATAGTGTTGAAGGCTTTGGCTAGGTCAAGGTAGGCGGTGTGCATTGTCTTCCCCTCATCCATGGCTTTGGTGATAGTTTTGAAGAAGGCGACCAAGTTTAACAGGCATAATCTCTTTTGACAAAACCAAACTGTGTGGGATCAAACATTTGGAGGTTGCCAATGTACTTGTTTATAAGGTCCATGATAATGTGTTCCATGGCCTTGCAGACCAGGCTAGTTAGGCTGATGGGCATATAATTGCCTGGGTCAGAGGATGCTCCAACTTTGTGCAGAGGGACAACAGTGGTTGTCCTCCATTATGTGGGGAAAAAGCCAGTGCACAGGCTTTGGTTGAATAGGATGCCTAGTGGTGCTGAGAGCTCTTGCCTGAGTTCATGTAGGACACAGCCAGGGATGTAGTTGGGTCCCATGGAGGCTTTCTTTTTTGCCTTTGAGAGGGAGAGGGCATTAATGATCTGCTCCCTGGTGATGAGGGGATGGGGACAGGTGTTGGGGATGTGCTGGTTTACTGATGAGGGGGAGAAGGGGTTGATGCTTTCACTGAACTTGTCTGCCAGCAGGTTGGCTATATCTATGGCATTTGTGTATGTGGTATTCTTGACCACCAATTCAGAGCAGATTTGGGAGTTACCTTTGAGATTGCAGACATATGCAAAGAAGGCCTTGTGAATGTCCTTAGTTGATGTGGACAATTTGTACTCAAAGTTAGCCTTTGAGTATTTCACCAGTGACCTTATTTGCTTGATCAGACAAAGGAGAGATGGCTTCCAAATTGGCACCTGCTCCTTCTTGGTCCTGGACAACAATTTCTTCCTTTTATTACAGAGTCTGTTTATTGCTTCTGTCCACCAGACAGATTTACTCTTCCTTGAGGAAGATGATTTGGTCCTGTCAGGTATTGCTGAGTCTATGCAGCTATATAGGTGCTCATATAGTTTTTGGTGTAGGTCTGGACATTAGTGCTTGTTCCAACTGAAGGGATGATGGCTATGAAGCTGCTTCTACCTGCTCTCAGGAGGTTGTAGTCAGCTTTGGGAAAGTTTTTTGTTTGGCCCTGGCAAGTGGTGGTCAGGGGAGTTGGTGACTTCGAAAGTGATTGCTTTATGGTTGGAACTTTCCAAGGAGGATGTCACTGTAGGGGTGCTACAGTGGCTACTCCTGTTGGTTAGTATCAGGTCCAGGATATTTTCACCTCTTGTGGGGGTGTCGACCAGCTGATTTAATGCATTGGCGTTGACAAAGTCAAGGAATCTCTGGGCATTCGTGTTTCAGCTAGAATAGTTCTTCCACTCTATGGTTGGGTAGTTAAAGTTACCCAGGATCAGGGTAGAGGATTGAATCTTGATGGATTCAAGTAAGTCCAGATAGGTGGAGTGGGCCTCCTGAGTCATGGTTGGGGGTCTGTAGCTAGCTATGATTTGAACAGGTGTTTTGTCAACAGTTAACTCCACCTGAAGTGTCTCCTGTGTGTCATACTGTTTGACCAGCCTGGAGGTGTGTTTATCTTTGATAAATATTGAAATTCTACCTCCTTTGGCTTTGTAACCCGCCATTTGGGGTCTGAATGTATGGTAGGACAAATAACCTGGTAAAGCTAGGCTGCTCTCCGCAGCTTTGAACCAGGTTTCAGTGACTGCACAAATGTCAGCATCTTCCCAGGGAGAGGAATGCTTGCAATGAGTGCAGTTTCATGTTAAGACTCCTAGTGTTTAGAAGCATGACCTTTAAATTTTGTTTAGAAGAATTTTTCACGTTGGTAATTTTGTCCTCATGACTTTGCCTCAAAAAGGCACTATGGGGGAGGTAAGAGCCTTTGTCAGAAGCCTGAAGTGCAGGGGAGACAGATGAAGGCCATCTCTGGCAAAACATTGTGGCCTGTCTTTCACATCATCCCAGGCTGTCAGGTACTAGATTCCCCTTGGAATGACACCTGACACTAAGCCAATTGTTAAAGTCAATCATTTTCTGTTTGTATTGAAGCATCATTCTGGGTGATGGTAGGATGCTGCTTAAGGGTAGGGACTTACTGCCTGGGACACATATTTAGTGAACTCAATCATGTCTCTCTTCATATAGTCCAGAGAGGTACATCTCAAGTCATTCACACCAGCATGGACCATGACAGAGTCATAACAGTACCTGTTGTTAAGAGACTTGAGTGTGTGAGTGATATGGTGGTTTCTAGCACCTGACAAGCAACTTACAGTGACTTTCCCCTTGTCTAGCCTGGTGAGGGGCACATCTGTGTGTCTCATGGTAGAGTCTCCTATGACTAGTATGTTGGGCTTGTGGCTGGGCCTTAGAGGCTGTGAGACACAGGCATGTGTACTATGTGTGGTGCTTGGTGTGGTGGGCTGTGATGTGCATGTGTGCTTTTGCAATGGAGGTCTCATTTGTTTAGGTATGTTTTTGTTGAGAACCTCCACATATGTAGGAATGTACTGTACAGGTGTGGGTGGTGTCAGAGGTGTGGTGTTTGTGGTTGTGCAGACAACCTTCTCAGTGCCAGATGTACTTCCTTGTGATTGAGACAGCAAGGATTCTTTGTAGATCTAACCTGACGCACCCAGTGAAAGTAAGGTAGCCTGAAATGCTGTTGTGTTTTCCTTCTCCCAACCACTAATCATTCACAGTTGCAATACATTAAAACCAAACACTGAGAGAGTACCTGCTCTATGAGTACCTGCTCTATGTTTCCATCTCCTAAATAGATCCAGGTATTTGGGATTTAGCAATTCTAATGAGATCACACCTCATTTGCATCTCCACCATGCTAACAGCCCTGAATCTACACCATATAAAAAGGCAACTGTGTAGCTACCCATACTGATAGCGAGGAGACTTGTTTATGTTGGGAAGATTGCACATATGGTATTTCTTCAGGATATATCTGTACAGAGGAGTACTGAACTTCAGAAGGTATGCTTCCATTTTATCAGCTGCATACTGCATATACTGGAATGTATTTAAGAAACATCTGAAGCAAAGGATTTTACTCTTTTATCTGTATGCATTACTTAGAAGTGCACTGATGGCATGGGCATGTTTGTCAAGCCATTTCAGAGGTATGCAGGATTACCATACATGAAAATGGAATGCTGTGTGACAAATATGTACAAAAGTTTTAGAGACAGTTTCTTTGATAACACTTTTAGCATTTCAAAGATGGTTTGTTAACAAAATGTGCCATTTTCCTGTTTTTTTTTGGGGGGGGGGGTGAGCTACTGTTATGGCACAAACATGGATAGACTGTTCTTTTGTGTGGCGAGGGAGTAAAGGTGAATTACTGTTATGGCACAAACAAGGATATGTTGCTATTGTTATTCTCCTTGTTTTTTATCCTGCCTGTTGTTTGTATTTCACATCTCTAGACTATTTTGTTTTCCCAGTGAGTAATACTGAGTGGCTACCTTTTCTGTTTTATCTGGAAACAATTATTTTGTACTTATGTGCATTATCCTTCTGTTGTCTTTCAGGGCACCTAGGAGTATACCACCCAGATGTGTCAATCCTCAGAGACCTCCCCATTCACCAGTGCTGAGAACCTGGTGATAGTGGATGCCTTTAGGCAACATGGTGCTTTTCTGCTGGAAAGGGGACAGGGAGATATGACACATAGGGTGCAAATTTTGCAACAGATAGTTGATGATTTGAATGTTGTGGGTGGCCATGGCAGGACATACGAGCAGATTTGCTACAGGGCCACTGACATGATCACATCTGCATGGAGGAGAGCAGCTGCAGTGGGCTGTGACCAGATGGTTACCGGGGAGGGTCTGCTAAGGAACCAGCACTAACACCCAGTAAAGAGTTCATGGCCAATATCAGGGATCCTGACAGCTCCCAGGAGAGTGCAATACAGCATGTGCTGGATGTTGAAGCAACAGTTTGAGACAAGAAGCATGTCCCTGGAGGAGCTTCCAGGTAGGGTTTTGTTTCTCAACAGTTGAATACTGCTGTAGTATAGTAAAACAATTGAAATCAATGCTACTTCTGTGTCACATGTCTTTTTTTTTTGGGGGGGGGGTTGAAGATTGCTATAGTTATTAGCTTAGGTTGGAGTTGTCAGACACATTTGTGTTGAAAATATAGTTAATGGACATATAATGGGGTAAAATTACTACCCCCTGTGTTAATGTTAGCTTAACTTCTTCCAGGACTGACTGGATTGCAGAGGAGTACCTCATCTGTAGATGGTAAGGCAAGCATTTTTATGTCGGTATTGCTGAAAAATTTAAAGAGATATTTTAGTGTGTGCTGTTGATGTCAGGCCTGTTGTATGTGTTGCTGTACTGTCTGTAATAGTGGTGGCACTGTTACTTTGTTAGCATGTATTGGACTATAGTAGTGTAGGTATTATTTTTTTCCTGTTTGTTGCTTTTTATCGCAGGTGATCATAACAGTGGGAGTGTGGGCCCTCTGCCACCTGATGTCAGTGTATTATCAGACTCTGATGATGAGGGCAGCTAAACTGAGGCACAGTTGGGGGGTGCAGATGTTAAATCTGACACTGAGGTTGACATACAACCATCCCCTGAAATTCCACTGGACACAGCCAGTAGACGTACACCTACCCATTTCAATGAGCCCTCAGATATTGGACAGGTGGAGGGCAAGGCCATTGATCAGGAAAGCATGGCTACTGTGGCTTCTGTGACTGTTAAGTGTGGGTCAGGTGCCACACAGGAGGATTGATAGGGGTGCTCAGAGGGGGCCTGCTGTCCTTCCTCCACCTGGTTCAGGTGTCTCTTCCTGTGCCACTCAACTTATATTTAGGGCCATCATGGAGGTACAGTCATGTTCCCATAGGTGATCCAGACAAATGCTCAGGGTTGTAGATGTGGCACAGTCTGACATGTGACTGCCTCCACTGTGTTTCTGATTCAATGGACTGGATGAATGACACATTGCAATGAGGGGTGTCTGTGAGGGACCGAGGGGTGTCTGTTGTAGAACGAGCATTGTCTGTGATGGAATGTCTGCTGGGAGGGGAATGGCATCCTCGTGGCCGTAGGTCAGCCACATCATCTACTGTCAGCCAACGTGGCAATGCCTGATCACGGTGCCATAGCGGCAGTACTTTCACTGCTCCATCATTGAGTGTGCTGTCCACACTCAGACATGGCAGGCCATGGGATTGTGTTCCTAGGAATCCCCGTGAAGGAGCTCATCCAGCAGACATCAGTCACATTCAGGTAGCAGCAGTGCATCTCACCATGGGCATGAATGTACCAGTGCAACTCCTGGCAGAGCCAGGTCTCATGGTTGGGGATGACAATGATGAACTGCAAGCTCTACCATGCATGGCTCACACCAGTTTGACATACCAAGATGTAGAGCCAGCATAGAGAGCTTGGCTGTGTTTATGCATACACTAGTACTTACCTGGAGGATCTTTACAGGCACACACACAACAGTTACTCATTTTGTCTCACTGGCCATTTGTTGGTTTATCCAAATGTCTGCCTGCTTCTCTTTCTTACTCACTCTCACACACACACACACACACACACACACACACACACACACACACACACACACACACACACACACACACACACACACTCATTGAACTTTTATGTCAGTCTAGGCTTCCTGCACCCCCCCCACCCACCCCCCCACAACACCCTGTGCAAGTGATGATAACTGTGCCATATCCCTGCTTTCTATCTTTTGGATTCAGAGATAGATAAGTTTTGTGTCTGATACTCAGGGTGCGTAGCTGACTTAGTGCTTAGTATACTTGCATTTGTGATTTTGAACTGGTAATTGTACCTTTGACTTATATTGGTCTTGGAAAGTTAAACAGTTGATAGCATCAATATTTCCCAACTTTATTTTGAATGATCTTGTGAGGGATGTGAAGTCAGAAACTGCAATGTGTATCATGACTTTCTAACTTCTCTCTTTAATAATTTTCCAGTACAAACGTACGGTGCTAAACTGAGGGCATGCAGTGATTATCAGTACTTTTTTGTGAATCTTTGATGCCTGAGGCATACCACTTAGTAATGAACCCATTTAAGTCAAAGAAGTCTCTGCTGTCACATGTTAAGGTAATTTCTGTACAAATCTCCCACCTTTTACTTGCTTACCAGGCCAAGTAATGAACTACAAGGATATGTCACACATTAATATTATTAAACAATAGACTCCAGGTTCAGGACTTACCTTGCAAATGCAGCAGTTGCCACGGTTTTAGTTCAGGGCTGACTCTGTCTGATGCAAGCAGTACATGGGAAGGTAAAGTTTGTATGAGTGGCCTGGGATCAATGTTACTATATGTATGTGAGTAGGAGGAAGGTTTAGGTCCCTAGGCGGTGAGTGTGTGTACTATGTATTGTCTCTTAGCCAATGCAAGGGCATACTGTGCACGTCTATGTCTGCCTACACCCCCAGCAGCTGGTGGTTACCCCTCTGACTCCTCATCTGCCTGTAGCTGTGGTGACCTTGACATTGGTAGTGATGTGTGCCCCTTCCCCTTGCTGATCCTGCTGAAGCTGTTTTCTCAGTATGATGTTGTGTATCATGGCACATACAGTGAATATTTCTGAACATGTCCATGGATTGTACTGAAGGGCTCCCCCAGATGTATCTAGGCATTATAACCATGACTTCAGCATCCCAGACACATGCACTATGACATTTCTGGCTTGAGTGTGTGCCTCAGTATGGCATTCATATGTGGGTGTCTGTGCATTTCTGATGGATGTCGTCAGCCACAGTTCAACTGCATAGCCTGCTTCCCTCAGTAAATGACCCTGTAGGATATCCCTCCAGAAAACATCTGATGCAGTTGGGAGGTGTCCCAGATATGTGAGTCATGGTAACTGCCAGTGTTGCCAGCACACACACATTCAACATGATTCCGTTGATATTACACATGACTTGGTAGTTGATAGAGTGGTAGCTCTTTCTGTTTTTGTAGAGCCTACTCTGTTCTGCAGGTGGTGCCCTCATATATTTATATATATATATATATATATATATATATATATATATATATATATATATATATATATATATATATATATATATATATATATATATATATGTGTGTGTGTGTGTGTGTGTGTGTGTGTGTGTGTGTGTATGTGTGTGTGTGCAATCTATGGCACCCTGTACTTCAGGGTAGTGTGCTACATGGTAAAACTCCTGCATATTTCTGGCCCTCTCCTCAGAACTACAGGGAAAACATATGTGGTCACTGGCATGCTGGAGCATAGCATTCAGGAACTGATGGAGGATCCTAGATGCTGATGCCTGTGACACCATCAGCATGTCCCCTGTTGGTCTCTGAAAGGTACCTGTAGCTAAGATTCTAAGGGCTACACATACCTTCATCTCCTTTGGGATAGGTTCCTCTTGGCTGGCTCTGGCACTGAGTTAAGGAAGGCAGAGATCACACAGCTCCTGTAGTGTGACCCTGTTCACCCTGTAGCGCTATACAGTTACCATATAATGTAGGTTGTGAAAAGTTAAACTGGGCCTGAAACTCTTCTCCTTCTTGGCCTAGGCCTATTGGCAGCAGCAGTAACATTGGCTTGAGTCTGTAACACATGCAAATGAATTAAAGCAGTAGCAGCCCCTAACATTCTGTCCATGTAGACTCCTTTCCATGGCTATATTCTAAAAGTTTTGGAATTCACAGGAAAAACCAGCACGGAGTCTACACAGATGCTTTATAGCTTACTGAATAGCTCCATTGTGCTGGATTGGTTTATTAGCTGCTTATGCTGTAATTGGCATGCCACAGTGTTTACCTTGTTTGCATTGGGGTGTGCACCTGTACACGGTGCTTACTGAATCTGAATTTCATTGCTACCATGCCGCGATGCGCACATGGTGGAAAATGGCCATGTAGGGTTTACTGAATGCCCCTGAGAGTGTTTTATTGTTATATCATTTGATGAAATCATTTTATAGTAAAGATGAAAGTGCACAATTTTTAATTGTTAATCTTTACTTTCAAAGTCTATTTGTGATTCCATCATTCTGATGTTTTTGTTATGCATATATCTAAAAAAAATACAACATTTTCTTTAGATATGCAAATAAGTTAAGAAATACTATCCAGCAATGTAGTGAACTCAACCATAATACCACACATTCCAGGCCTGGTAGTATTCAGCAAAAAAGCTGCTCCCACGTAATATGTTATAAATGGTACTCTGCTTCATGGACATGGTCATAAGAGATATGGATACTTATGTGAACAAATCTCTCATTTGATCATCATGTTTCCTCCATAGTCAGGAGATTCTTCTATCTGGCCCAGTTGATTTCAAAGGGAAATCCTCAAGATCCAGAAAAGTTATCCTTCCACTGTTCTCTGCCCTTTCATACCCATCATCAACTACAATGCACCTTTAGTATGTACCAGTTCAAATATATTACTAAACTGGAAAGGCCCTAAAGAGTTTTAAATGAGGAAAATTAAAGGCCTTAAATACTTTAACTATCCTGATTGGCACAACTCTCTTTACACTTGATAGCCCATCAGCTGCTCAAGGTGACTCATGTGTTGCTTTTCAAGCCATAAAAGACCCAGTCCTATTTGACCTTCCATTTCTTCATAAAGTCAGTGGCTCTGCAAGCAGTCACACTAGGAACATAAAGCTAAACCAGCGAGTAAACAAGATTCACTGTAAGGATTTCTTACACAATGCATTTCCAGCCCCTGGTTATTACTTCAGGTTAAACAGTTGTACTACTCTGGATACATTTAAGATTAGTTTTGCTGATTTATATAGATAGATAGATGCCAATTTATCACAGTATTGTCATTTATTACAATGTTCGTTTTGGTAGGTGAGCGCTATTAAGTGCTCAGATAGGAGGGCAAGAACTTTTATGTGTGTCTACTTAAAGGTGTATATAGCTATGCATCTTATGGTCATCTTCTTGCTTAGTACTGCTCCTATGTTTCAGTTTGCCATTAAGAAGTTGATGTTACCATTTTAACCATTTTTTGTCCCTTAGCTGGAAACTACGGTGGTGCAGCGGTTAGCATTGCCGCCTCACAGCAAGAGGTTCTCTAGTTCAATCCTCGGCTGGGGTGCCTTCTATGCGGAGTCTGCAAGTCCTCCCAGTGGTTGCGTGGGTTTCCTCTGGGTGCTCTGGTTTCCCCCCCATCCCAAAGTGGACTGGACACTCTAAATTGGCCCTAGGTGTGCGTGTGTGTGCCTTCTGTGGAAGGTTGGGCGCCAGGCTGGCAACTCGACACTGTAAAACTCCACTGCCAATCATGAGTGGACAGGTGATCCACTGTGGTGACCCCTAACTGGGAAAAAGCCAGAAGAAGTTGGAAAGTATTGTTTAAATCCAAGTGACTAGATCCCAGCGTTTTGGCAGTGAGGTTCAGTAAATAGTTTCTGTAGTGAAATAGGATGTATGGATTCTTCTAATTCAGAAAATATTTAAAGAAGTGGAAGGAAGACACCTACAGTCACTTCTGTTTGCTAACATTCTTGACAATTCATTAAACTATGCCACCACAGGACTCAGTTTCAACTCCAAACATTAATCTATAATTCTTAAGTCACCACATGCAGTTGATGCAGACCCAGCAAGGTCAACAAAGGTTTGGAATATTTAGTCAGACAACAGTGCAAATGTCTGAGATTTTGGCAACAGTGCAAATGTCTGAGATTTGAAATCTCAGAATGCAGTTAGTTGATTGCAATATTTTCTCTCACCCTTAACATAACATACAGTGGTAGTCACCAATCTTTTCATATGAAGGGTCTTACTGAGAAGATATGATAAAGGGAGGGGCCACCATGACTTATGTTTATTTATTTGTATTCATTTATGTATTTACTGACTTATGTACTTTAGTTAAATTTTTTCTTATAAGTTAAGGAAAAAAGCTTTCTACATTTCAGAAATGGGAGCAGGGTAATCAACATTCCCCACCACCAGAATCTTCACCAGATTTGCATAACTTATTGATCTTCTTAAGATCTTATAAAAAAAAGTTGTGTTCCAGTAGAATAAATATGACAGACATATTCCCAAAATATTTGTTTTGCTTTTTTATATAATCCACAAGCACATAATTTCTAGAGACCAGGACAACATACCAGGCAGATATAAATCTTTCTGTAAACATTTCTTAGCAGGAATGGCACTTGTATGATTAATAGTTTTTAGCAGAATAAAATGTCCACTCCACTATACACATGTGCATTCATTCATTAATTCTTTTACATTAAGAAACAAAAACCTCAATGTCCCAACTGCCACTCAATGATACAAAAAAAGGAATGAATGCAGCCAAATATCGTAGCAGCTATGGCAGAATGTTCACAGTCTCAAGCTAAGTCAAGTTATAAATCCACAGAATGTTCACAGTCTCAAGCCAGGTCAAGTTATAAATCCACACATCTTATTTCCAGATAAAATCCCTTTATTGTAAGTAAGTTACAATAGGTAAACACTTTCACAAACTACTGTTTGCTTTATCAGTATACATTTTTGTTTGTTTTACCTTGTATTTGGTGATGAACTGTAATAGAAGACAAAATTGAATACCTGTGAGAAAGCTATCTGGAAATAAGACGTGTGGATTTATAACTTAACTTGGCTGAGACTGTGAACATTCCGTGGATTTATAACTTGACTTGGCTTGAGACTGTGAACATTCTGCCATAGCTGCTTCGATATTTGGCTGCACTCAATTCTTTTACATTACCTCACATACCCATTCATAAAAAGTCTCCTTATACTGAACTATACCTATTCATACAGTGTCAGCATATGCGGACATGCTCTCACGCTTATACAGTCAATCATGTCCAAAAGCGTTTTCACTTTCACAAAACAAATTCATCAGTTCACACAGCCTTTCATGTATAATCTGGTCAGGATTCATGAATGCCTTCATGTTGTGATAAACTCATGTGCATGGTGAACAGTGATGACCCATACCTTTTGCAATTCAGGAAACAACAATAAATGGCACAGCCAGCTGCAAAACAAGGGTTAGCAGTTGAATATGCTAATGAGCATATAAATAACTGAAATACATTCTTTTTTTTTTTCAATAATTTTTCTTTTTCTTTTTACATTAATAAATGTCACAGGTAAAAAACATCTTACAGCATGACCGTATATATATATCTATATATCTATATATATATATATATATATAATATCTATATATATATATATATATATATATATATATATATATATATATATATATATATATATATATATATATATATATATATATATATATATATATATATATATATGTTATATATTGATGTTAATACCACAGGATATAGGTCGTACAACATATCTATTTACACTATGTACATAGATGCTTTCACTGTTAATTCCACAGGTATACAGACAGTGTATACATTCATAATATCCAAGTCATTATTTAATATCTGAACTTGTATGTGTTCTTCAGTTCCATTAGAGTGTATTTCTAAGTTGCTGTGTGATGAATTATGCTAATATGATATTAAAGGTTTGTTCCCAAATTTCTCTGGATTTCATGTTTTTGTTTCTTTTATCTATTACTATTTTATGAGCTAAAAGGTGTTGCATAGCTACTTGTTTAAAACCCTCCCAAGAGATATTTATCTTATCTAGCCATTTAGAAGCTATATACAGTTTAATTAGTAGGGAGATTGTTAAAAGTGTATTTGCTTGTTTTCTTGGTATGTTGGGTGGGAGAATGTGTAATAGAGTGAATTCCCAAGTTAATTTTGATGTTTGATAACCTATTTTTGGTAACTGTACCTTGAGAGAGTTGCAGAGTTTATAGACACATTTACAGCTCCAAAATACATGGATTAAGTCAGCTATCTGGTCCTTACAGTGTGGGCAGAAAGGTGATTTTGATGTGTTAAATTTGTGTAGGATTGCAGGTGTAAAATAAGCATTATTATTGATCATGAGCTGAGTGTATGCTAACTTTTTGAGGGGTAGAATCTTCAGTGTTTGATTGCCTGGGTTATTTGCTGATCATCTATGGATGGTTTAATTTTTCTCCAGTAGTTAGAGAAGAGGAGGTCTTTCTGGTATTTGATTTAATTTATCATTTTATATGAATTAGTAATAGTTTTCTTTGTTGTGATAATAGTTTTCCAAAACCTGCTACAAGTTTCCATGTCACTATTGGTCATAGTAGCATTTTGGAGGTAACTGGAACACAGTTCTTTGATTTGTCTTAGGATTATTATGTGTGATTTAGTGAGGTTTAAGTTGGTCCTCATTTCTTGTATTGAGCAGTTAAGGTAAGGATAAATATCTCGGATTGTTTTATCTTTCAGTCTGGGAAAAGGGACTAAGTCCAGTATCTTATTGTTTATTTTTAAGTTTGGGTTTTTATGAAGGGGTTGCAGTATTGTCATGGCTTGTGAAAGGTTCAAGAATTGAAAGGGATTTTGCGCTAAGTTGATAGAATGTTTTAAGGGCTCTATAATGTTACAAGTTTGTATTTCTTTCTGATTCAGGAATGGAAGTGCTTTGGGGTTGAAACCTAGAGCTTTAATATATCTATAATATATTGTCACCCAGAGAGGAGACCAATTTTCCATTGACTGGTTATGTTCAGCTATTCTTAATATTCTGTTAGTGTTAATGATCGAGTAGTACATTTTGAAATCTGGTAAATTTAGTCCTCCTTTGTTTTTGGGGAGTGTTAATTTTGGATAGGAGATTCTGTTATTTTTTTTGGGTTCCCATATAAATTTTTATACATTAGTCTAGGTAAGATGTTCATTTTGATTATTGATACTTTGGCCAAGAATGGTAGTTTTAGGTTGTTCCATCTTTTATAGTCTTGCATTATGTTTTGCCATTTAAGGTTTACATTGTGTTGGTTAAAGTCTTTGTTATTCTGGAAAAAGGTGATTCCCAGGTATTTAGTTTCTTCTTTTATTTTTATTGTGTTTAACAATGTGAGATGAGTGTGGGTGTTTTTAGGGGGAAAATATTAGTTTTATTGAGGTTTAGTCTGTAGTTAGACATAGTCGAGAAATGTTCAATTTCAGCTATTATTTTGTTTATATCTGAATTTGGTGTAGTGCAGTATATGTTCAGATTATCCGCAAATGCAGTGAGGTATATTTTGAAGTTGTGTGTTGATGGAGGATTGTGGTATGTGTTTTGTTTAATGTATAGAAAGAGTGGTTCTAGGTATAAGTTAAACAGGAAGGGTGATAATGGACATCCTTGTCTTGTTCCATTTTTTATTAGAATCCTATTTGACCAAGTTTTATTTATATATAGAGATGTGTATGGGTTGCTATAGAGAGTTTGGATGATCTGAATTAAGTTATTGGGTATATTAAAGTAGGGTAGTGTTTGGAGTAAGAATTCTAGGTTAACCCTATCAAATGCCTTGTGGGCATCCACTACCATTGTGTAGATGTTGATATTGTATCAGTTAGCGTAAGATATTAGTGCATCTAATGTTAATGTATTGTCACTAGTCTGTCTATGTGGTGTAAAACCAGATTGTTCTGGAGAGATGATTTTCAGATTTTTCATTCTGTTTGCAAGTATAGAGGTAAATATTTTAGTATCTATATTTAAGAGGGAGATGGGTCTGTAGCTGTTGGGGTTTTTGGGGTCTGTGTGTTCTTTTAATATAAAGATGGTTTTAGAGGCATTAAAGTGGATATCATTTATTTTATAGTTTATTATGTAATTCAGTGTATAGTCTAGTAGTTTGGCTGTCAAGGGGGAAAATGCTTTGTAAAATTCTGATGTGAGTCCATCCGGACCCAGAGCCTTATGCGCTTTTAAGTGTTTGATTGTTGTAATAATTTCACTGATGGATATCGGTTCAGTTAGTTTTTTTTGTTGGTCTAAATTTAGTTTAGGGAATTTCAGTTTTTGAAGGAAAAGAGTTCTATCTTCCTTTGAGGTTTGTAGTATTTGTGCTCCATATATTTGACAGTATATTTGTTCAAATATTTTAATAATGTCTTCATTTTTTGTGTAGTTTTTGTCTCTGTAGTTTATTTCTGATATATTGGAGACATTTTTGTGTTGGGAGATAATTCTGGCCAGAGCTCTAGATGGTATTTGAGCTTCTTCTGCATAAGTGGCTAACATTCTGATTTCATAAAAATATAGGTTTCTAACATATATATCATAAAAATATAGGTTTCTAACATATATAGATCCCTTTGCAGTTTTAAAAGTTCTGCTTCTGTTTGGTTCTTAGGGTTATTTATTAGTTCTTTTTCAAGATGCTCTATTTTCCCTTTCAGTGTATGCTCCTCTTTCAGTTGTATTTCAGTTGTATTTTTATAGTATGCTGCTTTTTTGATAAACAAGCCTCTAATTTGTGCTTTGGTTGCAGCCCATTCTATGTCAGTTGTTACTTGGGAGTTAGTGATATTGCTGGGTCCATGTTAATGAATATGTCAGAGATTAAGAAGTCTATCCTTGACCACATTTTGTGGCATTGCGAATAGAATGTGAATTTCCCTGTTTTATCTTCACTGTTCCCATATTTAAAAGGGTCATATAGTTTGAAATCTTGTTTGAGTTCATTAAGGGCTAATGTGGCTTGTTTATTATGTGATTTGGTTAGATTAGATTTATACTTTTCTGGTTTTTGATATGTGTTCCAGTCACCTCTAATCACTAGGTAGTGATCTTTAAATTGGTTTAAGGTTGGGTATAATGACATAAAAAAGTGTTGGTTATTACAAGGTATGTAAACATTAAGTACCATTACAGGTTTTGGTATTGTAGGACTAGTAAATGTTATATAACACCATCTTCCCTCCTTGTCAGCTTTGGTTTTAAGTATTTTTTCCTTAAATTGGTTTTTAATTATTATGACTGCCCCAGCACTGTTTGTTTTTCCCTCTGAAGCTATGATTTGACTTATCCATTTCTTTCTGCTAATTTCTGCCCACTGCTCTGCAGTCAAGTGTGTTTCTTGTATTAGTATGAGGTTGGCTGTGGTTTTTAATGTAAGGTGTAAGAATAGTTTTCTTTTCTTCTTGTTTTGGAGCCCTTTAACGTTCCATGATTCTATTTCCCACATTTATTCATTAGGTGTATTCTGTAGATATGTCATGTAAATTAGTTTTGTTTTGTTGTCTTTGCGTGTGTTACTGTGTGATGGTTTAGGAAAGCATCTGTTTATCCCCGTCCCTACTCTGTGCCTAACCACTATATCCCTGGACCAGGAATAATCAGGGGGGGAGGATGAAGGTTCGTTATATGGTTTACCTTTACGTCTAATCTTGGAATGTGTTTTCTTCTTAGATATAGATTTAACCCATAGTATCCCCCCTGTGTTACTATATACAATGCGGACAAAGCTGAACATATTAGTTCCCTCAACAAACACTGCTACTTAATGTCCCTAGCTTCTTCCAACATACTATTTATGCAATTATGGTATTGCATTTAAGGTACAGCATGTATTGTTTTTGTCTTGTGACTAATTTTTTCTAATAGTATTTTTTAAAACAGCATATTAATATACATTCCTCAGTAAATTATAGCAATATATGTACCATAGTAATATTGTTAAACAATCAATCTTGTCAGTTTTACACTTTTCTTTCATTTGACTTCTTTTTCCTCCCCTTTATTTATTCAGATTTCGGCCTTCTTTGGTGCCTGTAATGTTTTTCCACATCAATCTGTGTGGGTTATAAAATATATACTTGACACCTATTTATCAGGGGTAGGAAGTATATACATAGAGAAAAAAAAACAGCTTAGCCAAACAGTCCTTCTGCTATACTTAGCATATTAAGGCTATATTTACATTATCCCAAGATTGTTAGGTTATTTTACTATTTTCCTGGGATTACTTCTCTCCAGGATCTTTTAACACATTTCTAGTATTTACATAAAACATTTAACATTTTTTTCCCAATATTAATCTATGAGCTAACCTGTTTCTGACCGTTTATTTCTTGCCTATTATTTAAGGCTGGATTTTCATTCACCTTCACAGTACTGGGTGTAATGTTTTAGTGAATGGTTCAGTTCAATAGTAACTTATTTCCTCAAGGTTTTGCTTGCAGGTTGGTTGACATATATGGTGCAGCTTTCTTCTTTTAGCTGGTGCAGATCAATTTTTGTTTTTCAGGCAGTAAAATCTTTTGGAGCCTGCTGAGATCCATTTTGTCTGACTGTTCTTCTTAATGGAGCCCTCAAAATTGTAGGGGACCAATTTTGCAGACCAATGTCCCAGGAGGAGGTTCCTTCCTATAGTCACCCATCGGAAACGACAGTTGATTTTTGGTTCCTACTCAGGCTATACTTCCTTTTCCTGTGTTCCTCATGGCTCACATTGTGGATTTAAGGGCCTAGACAGCAAGGGGAAGCTTTCAGAGTTGGATCCCAGCCACAGTGCTCGTGAATGGGGTCGTTTCTTCACCCAAGGGTCGTTTATCATTTTTTGTGGATTTATTTCATTTCTGAAGGTGGAATTTGCTTGAAAACGGCCAGGAATGTCTCTTTTGCCTCTTTGGGGTTAGCGACCATGTATTTAACTTCTTTGATGTAGAAGATTAACTGATTTGGATATTTCATCTGGAATTTGATTTTTTTCCCATTAGGAACCTGCTATATGGAGATAGTTGTTGTCTTGCTTGTCTTATTTGTATTGGGAAGTCTTGAGCAAAGGAGATTTTATTATTATTCCAGGTGAGTGTGCCTTTTTTCTTTGCTGCTAGTATGATTTTATTTACATCTTGATAGTTTAATATTTTAATATAGACCAGTCTTGGTTTCAGTGGTGTTTACATTTCCCTCAGGGCTCTGTGGGCTCTCTCGATTGTTATTTGCTGTATTTCTTCAGGTTCCTCTAGCAGGGAATTTATTATTTGCTTGATTGTTGGTATTAGATTGTTTGAGGTACAGTTTCAGGTATTCCTCTGATGATGATATTGTTCCTTCGAGATCTTGCTTCTAGGTCTGTTATTTTTGCTTGTAAGTTTTGTATTTCTTTGTCATGGGCATCAGTTCTTCGAGAAAAGAGTCTATTTTTATTTCATTTTCTATTATTTTGGACTCAGATTTTTCCATTCTGGATATTATTTGGCTGAATGAGTCATCAAAGGTTTGAAATTGTAATGATAAGTCCTTTATTGCTTGCTGGATAGGTAATAAGGCAGTTTTTATGTCTTCCAGATTAGCTGGCAGGTCTGTCTTGGATTTATTTGCAGTTTTAGAGTTGTCAGTTTGTTTAATTGTCTTTTGTCTTTTTGAAGTTGTGTCTTTCTCAGGTGAGGCTAGTACTGAGAATTTGGTCTTAGTTATTGTTTCCATATTATTTTCCTCTTTTGACATCTTGCTGTATAGTGTTTTACCAATCTTGTAGTCAGATGCAGGGCCTTAGTAGCACATGGCTTAAGCTGTTATTCAGAAATCTTAGTTAATCCTGCTGTTTCTGAGCTGAATCTGTTACTTTTTCTTCCCCTTTTGTTTGCTGGATGATATTAACAGTAAATATCTACAGCTATTTCTATAATATTAATTCTGCGTTGCCTTCTGGGTTTGTTTTAATCCAGGGTATATCAAAGAGCTAGGTGATAGCAGTGTTCACAGAACAGCGGCCATTTTGAACTCTCAAAATAACTGAAATACATTCTAATGAAGCAAAAAGGCATGGCAGAATGATTCAAAAATGTATAAAAGGAGCAAAAACACATTAAGATCACTTTACCTCTGAATTCCAACACATGCTGGACTACAACCACAGGGAAAAATTGAAAAATGTTAGGGGTTAATGCAGCCATTACAAATCTCTATGTGCAACAGGCTGTCATATAAGGTGCTGTTATCATTACTGCTGCCAGACCTTGGTCTAGAAGGCGTAGGATATTTAGACCACATTTGACCTACCAAGAACAACATGAAATAAAATAACTACAGGGTGGACAGGGATACAAGAGGTCAAGTAGTGGGCATCTGCTGTCCTCACCTGTGGTGCCATGGGAATCATGGAGAACCCATCCCAGTAGAATGAAAGTTTTCCAGGCCTCTGCATCAAGAATACTCCACTAATTCATCAATGCAATGCTGTAATATGTGGGAGAACATATCTGGCTTCCATGTACTCCAGAGGAGAGAGCTACCACAATGCAAAATTTCTATGTCATAGCGCATTTCCCTGAGGTACTTGAGGCCATAGATTGCCCCCACATTGAAACAAAATCCCCACCTGGTGAACTGGGAATGAGATACATAAACAATAAAGGTTAGCACTCTATCAACTGCCAGGCAATCTGTAAAGCACAAGTTATCATATATAAATTGTATGCATGTGCGAGAGAAGATCAGAGCAAGTATGCACTGTCAGGGCCAGTATCTCGAGATGTGAACAAGTCAGTTTTGAAGAACATTTTGTGTGAAGTATCATGGTCAATGTGAGGTGGACTGTGTGTGGATCTGCAAGATCACAGCCAAAGCATTTATGCTTGCACTACTCTCTGGTATCAGGACAGGTGTGAGCCATGCATAGTACAGGAAGAAGTTCATCACTGATGCTCCAACCATGCCAGAGACTGCATCTGCCAGGAGTTATCCTGTTAGATTTATGACCCCAGGTAGAGGTCAGGTGCTACCTGAATGTGAATGGTATCTGTTGGACAAGCTGTCATCATGACTACATCCACAACCATGATCATGTGCACTAGCATGTTTGGGTGTGGGTACATCCACCACTAATGAAGAAGTGAAATTAGTACCACTGCTGGGAGGGATCCGGCATTGCCTTAGCAACACTGGCTAACATTTGATGATGTACTGGCTGTTCAACCTCATGGATGCTGTCCCTTTTCCAGCAGACATTCCATAACAAACACTGTGTGGTCCAGTGTGTCTTTCATCCTCTCCAAGGAGTCATATATACAGTTCATGCACTCTCATTTGTCAGAATACATGGCTATCTCTTACAAGGACCTGGTGGAACTTGCCTGTCCCTCCGTGAAGGCCCTGGTCATTCGTTGGGTGGCAGCTACTAACACGCCATCATCAGGGTGAGGGTGGTAAGCACATCCTCTCTGAGCATCTCTAATGACACTCCTGTGTGGAGATTCTAACAACTGCTTAATTAGGCTATGATAAGTACACTACCCTGCACAACCATGTCCCCATCAACCTGTCCACTCTCAGATTGTCATGGATATGCATAGGCATAGTGACTGTGTCCATACTTTGGGGAGGGGATGTGGGGGATACATCCTTCATATCAGATATACCCTCTGTAACCCCTAACTGTGCATGTTCATGACCACCACCCTTATCAGAGGCTACTGATCCTGTAACATCAGATGGCGTGAGCTCCACAATGCTGATGCCAGCCTAACTTGAGAATACACCAAAAAAAAATAAAAATAGAAGAAATGCAAGAATGATTACAATATACTACCTACACATGAGTAAAGCAACAACACATGCAAGTGCAAATAACCTTTATATATATATATATATATATATATATATATATATATATATATAAATATATATACACACACACACACACACACACATATATATATATATATATATATATATATATATATATATATATATATATATATATATTAAATAAAAAGCTAAAGACAAAAAAATCATATGTCCATACCATGTACAGGTGTTTATTGTAAAAGCAACTTTGAAAAGTTAGACAGCAGTCAATGCAAATGAAAGGATTTAAAAAGTAAACATGTAAGAATTACTTGTAAAGAATATTACATACCTCGAAAGAGTGGTTGAAAACATATTGCAACTCCAACAGTTGTAAAGTCATCAGTAGTTTTGTTTGGCAGCACTTGAGAAACCAAGCAGTTTTCCCTAACATGATGGAAGTTCCATGACCCTAGGTTCTGCTTATATTAAGTAGAGTAACCTCTCTGACACACTGAATATGTTACTTAGGTCTCAGCACATTGTCATTCCTAAATCACTTCATCTGCTCAATGTGTTGGGCACTTAAACATGGTGTTATGCACCTACACAATGATATGAACATAAGACCTTTATCTAGGTAATGCTTTGCCAGTTTGACTCATTAGCAGTTGTGCACATTCAGTTATTTGTTTAGCACTCCTGCTAATGAAAAGTACGGTTTCAGAGGGTTTGTCAAAGAGAAAAGCCTACTTTTACTCACGTAGGAGTGAATTGTGATACACACTTTAGTTAACATTTTGTAAGAAGATTATATGTCTGTGATGACAAAGTGTTGGTAAATCACAGCACATATACAAGTTAATATTTATTATTAAAATGAAATGTATTAATTTCAGATACACATTTTATGAGTTGTAAATAGTCAAACTATTTGCATAATGTGTATAATATTGAGAAGATTAAGCTTTACTTTAACACAAATATATGGCTTCATATTCATATGTGGATGTGACAAATCTAAATACTTATGTGGGAATTTGCATGAACTTGGATATATTGCAATTACATGACATTTATGATACTTTTTTCTTTGTTGTCTCTCCCCGAACCCTATAGCTATTTTTTTTTGTTTTTTATTTTAATGGCATTTGGACTATAATTCCTACTACAACATGACCATTGGCATGGGGAACCACACTGGTCACAGGGGCTTGGACTGCCATCCCTCCACAGGTGTCTGTGGCTACACCACCAGAGGCAGCACAGGCATCAAGAACTTCTGGTTCACAATCAGCCAGTGTTGCATCCATAGCTACTGCAGTATCTGTGCCATCTGTGTCAGGTAGCACTGCCTCATGGCCTACTGTACTGGCACTCACCAGGGGTTGTGTCAGTGGAGATGGTGACTATATCATCTGACAAGAGCTGACAGAAGTGGTGGAAGAGATCATAGAGTGGGGCTTCAGTGTCTGCAACAGCCAAATGGAACAAGTATTGGAGGGAATGGCCATATTGTTGCACCATCCGGCACTGCCCAAGGTGTCTGAGTTAGGAGACAGCGATGATAGTTCAGAGGGTGAGAAATAAAATTCCATTGTACTCATGCTAGACTGAGATGCACCTCTGAATTTCATTATCTATCCCCAATAATGGTATCCCCAACATTTTGTGTCCATCATCATCCCTGTCTGTGCTGAATGTCCTGTATGTCTGTACCTACTAACAAATCTACTGTACATACTTACCCCTCTTATTCCTAGATACCTTCCCAACATTCCTATCTCTCCAAAAGAAAAATGTAAAGGGCACTTGTCTGAAAAAAATATGCCCCGGGGGGGCAGTGCCTAGATGGCCAACTGAGAGCAGTGAATTTTGAGAGCTCCATAAACTAGTATAATAATATAGGAAACTTTTTATTATTTTCAAGTTTAAAATGTCATAAATCTATAGATAAACTACTAAACTACATAAATATCAATTTTGGTGGAGATATACAAACATTTTCCTGTCAAGTAACTTGGAGATATATTGAGTCACTGAATATGAACAACTCAAGGAATTCTCATCCAGATGCTGCTTTGAAAAAAGAACTGCAATTGATGACATCTACCTTACAGGAACTATCTTTGAAGATGGATGGCTTTAAAAATGACTTAGAAAACCTCAAATAAAATTCTCAAAAACAGACTGATACTCTTAAGGAACTATTACAGAAACACCATATAAAAATAACAAATATAGAGACTTCTCTAAATGGCATTGAAGGGAGACTCAAAGAGGAAGAATTCCAAAAAGAATTTCTGCTTAAACAGAATACATGGCTGCTTAACACAATAGTTGACTTAGAAAACAGGGAAAGGAGAAACAACACAAGGATCTTTGGTCTGCCTGAAAACAGTGAAGGAGAAGACATTATTTATTCTTAACAGCCCGGATTCCTGAATTTTTAGACTTGAAAGAGGGACTTTCATTTGAAATTGAAAGGGCGCATGGAACACGGAGGAAACCTGCTTCTAAATCAACAAATACTCCACCTAGATCCATAGTTATAAAATGTCTTTCATTTCTGGACAAGGAACTAATATTAAAATATGCTTGGAGAAAATCACCCTTAAAATACAATCAAAGCCTGATAAGGTTTGACAATGATTATTCTTCCAGAATACTAGAACAAAGGAAAAAAGTCTGGCCAATAATAAAACTGTTGAAACAAAACAACATTAAAGCACAACTGGCCTTTCCCGCCAAGATAAAAATACATTTTGCCAATGAGATGAGACCCTTTAATGACTTAGAAGAAGCTACTATATTCATCAAAAACAACAACATAGAGTCTATCCCAGAAGAAATGGAATGGATGGCTCCTACTTTTAAAAGAATAAAAGAAACAAATCCTTGGACTGATGCTAGAAAGAATAAACAAAATACTGATTCCAAGATAGCTGTCCCAAAAAATAACTCTTACAACTTATATCTCTCAAAGTATTAACTGATATGGTACATCATTTGTCATCTGTTTTTTTATTTAAAAAAGGGAGGGTTTCTTAAACAACTGAAAAACAGTAATGGTTTATTCAGAATGTTCAAAGAGTCCAGTAATTCTTCACAAACAAAGGTAGGTCAAGATGGGTTACTATTAACATTATATATAAGCCAAACAAAGCAACATATAATATAAACATAGCCATTTCTATTCCCCTTCTTCTTCTTCTTCTTCTTTTGGCTTTTTCCTGGTTAGGGGTCGCCATAGCAGATAATCTGTCTGCTCATGATTGGCAGTGGAGTTTTACGGTGTTGAGTTGCCAGCCCGGCGCCCAACCTTCCACAGAAGGCACACGCACTCACACCTGGGGCCAATTTAGAGTGTCCAATCCACCAACTGCATGTCTTTGGGATGTGGGAGGAAACCGGAGCACCCAGAGGAAACCCACACGACCACAGGGAGGACATGCAGACTCCACACAGAAGGCACCCCAGCCGAGAATCATACTGGAGAACCTCTTGCTGTGATGTGGCAACTCTAACCGCTGCACCACCGTGGCTGCCCCAGAAGTTTCTATTCCCCTAATTGAACTTAATGAATACTTATCTTGTTCATTTTTCATTGTTTTACTAATAATAATTTAAGTAATTAATTAACTTATTCAACAAGGTACCATTCATCAGAGATCAGAATGAAATGTAACAAATTAACATCATATATAATAGCAGTAACAGTAGAGTGTTTTGAAAAAAAATGCTGTTATGGAGACTAATGCCTTCTTCAGTTAAAGTATGATTTAGAAATGTCATGTATATCCTGGTTGAATAATAGCAGCAAGCTCTTAGTACAAATGTCATCATTAATCTGTCTAAACATAGCTAATATCAATTATGGCAGGTATCATAGCTTTGAGTGCTGTTTGATCAATGCTGATATGGTATGCGTGGATGCAGCCATGTCTGGCAGCTAGTACAAATGTCATTATTATTCTCTCTAAACATAGTTAATATCAATTATGAAAGGTATCATAGCTTCAAGTGCTGTTTGATTAAGCCTGACATGGTGTGTGTGGATGCAGCTGTGATCGAGGTTTACTGATGCTTGTGTATTAGGAAGAGACATTTGGTGTTTTAGCCTAGATCCAGGGGGTGGGGGGGATAAAACTGTGATTTGGGATATTTTGGCCGAGAATAGTTTGTTTATACATCTGCTGTGTGAGAGGTGGCAAGGCTTGAAGAATGTGTCATCTCTTGTTGTGGTAGCTTGTTGGGCGTTTTTCGTTTTTTTTTTTTTTTATCTGTTTGCTCTCTGTTCTTTTCCTGGCTGCTGGCTCGCTCAAAGGGAGGGAATTTAGGATTGAAGTTGCAGTGAAGTGAAGCTTTGCTTTAGGTGCATCATGAGCCTCTGGTATGCAGTACACAGACACACTAACAGAAAAGATGCTCTCAGGTTGCTATGGTAACAGAGGCAGAGTGATGATAATGCTTAACAGCTCTGAGGAGCCTCCAAGATGATTCTCGACAATGTTTTTGGTTTAAAAAAAAAAAAAAAAAAATATATATATATATATATATATATATATATATATATATAGGCTGTTCTAAACCACATGTACACATATTGATGGTCTCCCAACACTTCGTTTAGCTCATTAAGTTGATTCTTAATAAAAATAAATAAATAATAAGAGCAATTTTATATTTAAAATGTATTTTGGTTCAAACACATCAAGGACTTACATAAGAGTAGAAGTCTGAGTTATTGTGAAAGAATAAGAACACTTGGCCTTGTACAGTACCCCTTGCAGTGGTCTGGGAGGTGAGCTTGCTTGGACGTGTTGGGCATATGGGGATAGCTGATTCTAGGGGTGTTTGGGGCTGCCAGAAGTGCTAGAGAGTCATCAGATTTCCTTCATGGAAATATCTGTGGGAATGGAAGGTGTGTTGAGTGGTTCACTGGCAGAGTGATCACTGCATGGAACAGGCTGGTAAAATGGAACAGGACAAATATTGTTTTTGATATTTAAGAACAGCCTGGAAACACACCACATGAACTAGTGAATGGTATTCTGGCAAAATTGGATGGGTATTGTTGTCCGTGCTTGAAGTACCAATATGTGTGTAAGGATGGAAATACACTTATAAAAATAAGAAACTAGAAGGGTCTCATAATTTAAAGTCTATGGACTATATAAACATGCTTGGAAGGAGCTAATAATAAGAATAAACATTACAGCTTGTGGTCTCTCAAATAACTAAGCAACAGCCAAAAAAACAAACAAACACACACACACAATAGTTATGTAATGTATGATTTTAGTAAATCTAGACATAAAATATATAATTGTCATATAAGATGAATCAGTCTGCTGAATTTAGATATTAAAGACAGGATTTACTAACACGGGCTTGTGTATAATAACAGTACTGTCTTAACTTGTCATAAATGACATACACTACACTGAACATCAAGGGGGGAGCATGATGCTTTTCTTATATAAGTAAATATGCATAACAAGTCATCTAATTCCTTTAACTTGAATTGTAGTTTTTGTAACCGATCTTGACCATATATAATACTTAAGTGGTTACCAAGGTAACTAATGTTTATACATTACATCAAACTGACAAAGTTGTTCAACAGAAACAATATAAATAGAAGCCTGAACTTGAAATGTCACAGAATGTAACAATCATATTCTGAACAAATAGTATTAAATTGACAATAGACACTCAGTTTAATAACATGGGCTTGTGTATAACACTACTGTTTTAGCTTGTCATAAATGACAGACACTATACTGAACATCAAGGGGAAGCATGATGATTTTCTCATATAAGTAAATGTGTATAACAAGTCATATAATTGCTTTAATTTGAATTGTGGTTTTGTAAAACATCTTGACCATACATCATACTTAAGCTGTTACCAACGTAACTAATGTTTTATACATGACATCAAACTGACAAAGCTGTTCAAGGGAAACAATAGAAGCCTGAACTAGGAATGTCACAGAATGTAACAATCACATTCTGAACAAGTAGTATTAAATTGACAATAATCACTCAGTTTAACCTTTGCTGATTATACAAAATAGAATGTTGCCATTTAAATCTAAAAACTTTCAGTATATGCCATAAAATGGCAATTTATGAATATGGAAAGGGTACTTGTAATCATTAATCACAATAAGTGAATTTGTTGTTTTTAACCTATAATTTCACTCATTTTATAATAAAAAATGACAGATATGAAAATCCTTATGTGTAGGAAATGGGAGGAAGGGGGATGCACTGATAATTAAAATGCACTAACTTTCATCAATTTTCACATAAAACAAACTTGATGCTTTAAGTAAGTTAGCAACAAACAAAGTGATTACCTAAATGCTGGAAAACAATGAAATATAACTTCTGATGTATCCAGTAAAATACATTATATTATAAACATTAGGTATAAATATTATTACCATCTATTTATATTAAGTAATAAGTTTTGAAAGACTTCATCAATAAGGGTGAATATGTTAAATAACTGTGTGCTATAATCTTTTACTGAGGTTTTATACATCATACATCCTACTTTACTATGATTGAATTGCTTGTCACCTATTTTTCATGTAAATATTAATTACGACTACAATAAGTAGACATTTATATTGTATTAGAATTCTGTCTAATCTACAATAGTACTATATCTGTTCAAAATAATATAAATATTGCTTATTCCTATTACAAATGTTCTCCATATGATAATTCAATTTATGGAGTTCAGATGTTTTGGATTGTCAAGGTATGAGTGGTAAGTTGATGGACTTAGGTTTATCCATCAGATTAGGAATGATTTTCATTCCATGGCTAGTGCAGATCTGAGTTTTGTTAACATTTATTAATTTAAATTTATTTCACAAAAACACTTTTAGTATGCCTGACCAAAACATTACTTTATTGGTAAACACTCAAAGTATAAAACTGATAATTTCCTTTAAAATCTCAAACATATACTTTATAGTTATCAGAGGAAAATGTTTAATAGTCACAATAAAACAAAAAATATATAGTCTAAATAACCTAAGATGGATTTAACTTTATTATCTTTAAATACCAATGGCTTAAACAATCCTAGCAAGAGATCAGATCTACTGAAATATTTAAAATTGAACAACGCACAAATTGTCTTTCTTCAAGAAACTCATTTCAAAACAAATGACAATTACAAATAATCCTAAGGAATATATGATATTGGCTCAATCCACTTATAAGACAAAGACAAAAGGGGTAACAATTTTATGGAAAACAAATGTGATTAACCCAGAAATCATTTATAAGTATGAAGATAAAGAAGGCCTTATGGCATTAGTAATAGTTAAATATAATAACAGAATATGGACACTCACCAATCTATACTGGTTCCCAGGCACTGGAACAGGAACTGTTAAAAACACTTGGATTTCATTTCCTATAATTATAAAGGCAACTTAATATTAGGAGGAGATTTTAACTGTATATTTGATATTTCTGAAACTACAAATAAAAGACTGCTGCGTACATCTGCTGTATCAAAAGCTTTAAACAAGTGGGCAGAATCATTTCATCTTGTAGATACTTTTAAATTTAAAGAAGATAAATCTTTGTTGTTTTCCCATCAAGATCACAGATTTGGTACCCAAACTAGAATAGATAAAATATTTGCTGCCCATGACTTACACTCTAAAACCACTAATTTCTCAATCACTCCCTCCCCTCTTTTCAGACCACAATTCATTGATGCTAAAACTTCAAAATGGGTACAAACCATTAATCTTTAACTCCAGAATTCCAGTATATATAACTAAAATTAAAGTGTTCAAACCCTGGTTATTATCTGAATTACAGTTCTTCTTAGATATTAATTACACCACAGAGATAAATAAAATAATGATATGGGACTCATTAAAAGCTTACATGTATGGTAAAACCCTAACTTGGTATAAAAAATCAGAGAATGGGATGCTGTATTATTAGATCTACAATCCAAATTTTGTCAGTAAAAGCTGAAAAAAATCAAAATCATTTGGAGATGAAAAAGAAAGCAGAAGTATTAAACAATAAATACAACATAATTCTAACACATAAAACTAGTTTAGCTTTAGAAAAACTAAAAATGAATACCTTGGCCACTTCTCCCAAACATCTACATAATTTATCCACAAGAATCAAAATGCAATCAAAAGCTAAAAACATTAAAAGTATCTTCCAAGAAAAGATAGGGAAAAATGTCTTGGATATAGGTGACATCCTTGATGCATATGGAAATCACTAAATGGAACATTTCCAAAAATAAAATATATATATCGAGCAATTAAATCTAGGCAATTCCGATTCTGTATCATAGCTCAAAAAATAATTTCTCTAGTTACTCCAATTTACTCACCCAGCATCTCTGATAGAGTAGTCTGCAGGGAATCTTTAAAGTGTACCAACTCATTACACTCCCAGAAAATATGTTCCAAGTGACTTCTTTCTTCCCCATCACACCTCCAACATTTGCTGTCTACCTGAGGAAAAATTCTTTGAAGTCTGCTTGGGGTATAAAATACCTATGTAAGCACTTCCAGGCAAAGATCTGAAATCTTCTAGATTTTGTTGCATACTTGGGAGACATACATATATCCGTCCATTGTTTCTTTGTGAATTGCTTATCTAATCTCTCTTCCCAATCCTTCATAACCTCCTCTGATTGAGTCTTATAGTTAATAAACCAAAGAAATGCAGCAAGGTGTCACAGGGACAAATAAAAATAAAACATCACCACTGACTGAGGAAAAGAATAAAGAAATAAAATGCAACGTTAGTGTAACACAGCTTTAATCTCGGCTTTCATCCAAAGGACTTCTTTAGAACAGAATAAAAATGCATCATACCTTCTTAATTTATAAGAAACAATTACTCCCTACACAATTAAATATTCTATTAAACAATTAAATAATTTATCATAAAACATTAATTACAATGCTTATAAAAATATATAATGTGATGTAATAACATATGTAACCTACATTTCATCTATTTATCTTTAACTTACGATATTTTAAAAACATTTTATGTTAATAACATCATTCAAGCCAGCCAGCCAGCCAGGAGAAGGTCTAATGCTTTTTTATTCTGTTCTGTTATTCTGTTCTGTTCTGAAGAAGTTCTTTGGATGAAAGTGGAGATTAAAGCTGTGTTACGCTAACGTTGTATTTTATTTCCTTATTCCTTTTCTCAGACAGTGGTGGTGTTTTATTTTTATTTGTTCCTGTGACACCTTGCTGCATTTTTTGGTTTATTGAGTTTCGTTTAGTGCGACCATGACTGAGATTCTGGCTGATTCGTTGATGGAATTGAATACCTATAGCTTTCCTAGCACCCCTGGAGTGAATTTGACACAATTGTTGTAAAAGACTTTGGAAGACATACAAAAGTCTCTAAAGGTGTTGGCTGGAGACTGCTCGAGTGAAGATATGGTATGTCTTGGGTCAGATGACGATGTTCAAACAGTGGTGGAAGCCAACCCCAGTATGGTAATTAACACAATGTCTTATAAAACTAACTGTTCCAACAAAAGGGCTGAAAAGCCAGCTGTTAGTTATGCCAATACCGCGGCAGTTTTAAAGGACTGTGCAAATCCGTTTACCAATAATAAAAGATTGGTGAACCCAACGGAGAAAACTCTATACAAGGAACATTGTGATAAATTCGATAAGCTTTTGAAAAAATATAAAAGCATTAACATTGAAAACAAGTATTTCACCAAGTGTATAGAGCTGGGGATAGTTCCAAAAGGACTGCGGTTCTTTAAATGCCCCAATGTTGTGCATGAGAAAGATTTATTTTTTGAAAAACTGAAACAATTATTTAATATTGCTGGCATTGAACTTTTAAAGTTACTCATTGAACGTAACTGTAATATTATGGGTAGTCTCAAGGAAGAAATAGCCAGTATTGAAAAAAACAATTGAATCAAAGTTTAAGGTGAAATTCTGTGAAAGAGTGGAACATGCGACTTTAATGTCAGATATTGCACATTGTAAAAAGATTCTTATTCAAAGAAAAAATAGGAAGCTGGAACGTGATGTTGCAGCTTATAATATGGGTGCAGCATATGCCTGGTTTTTAAATATCGATAAGAAGAAAAGTTTAGGTGTGGGCATTAAAAAAACATTTTATCAGTCGGTATACCTTAAACTAAAGACTTGGGGAAATTTGGCTCATCAAGCGGACGTTACATCAGGGGCCATTGTAAATGAAGCATTCTCTAGTAATGGTGAGTTCAGTAGTGTGTTGGAGCTGTTCAAGGGAAACAATAGAAGCCTGAACTAGGAATGTCACAGAACGTAACAATCACATTCTGAACAAGTAGTATTAAATTGACAATAATCACTCAGTTTAACCTTTGCTGATTATACAAAATAGAATGTTGCCATTTAAATCTAAAAACTTTCAGTATATGCCATAAAATGGCAATTTATGAATATGGAAAGGGTACTTGTAATCATTAATCACAATAAGTGAATTTGTTGTTTTTAACCTATAATTTCACTCATTTTATAATAAAAAATGACAGATATGAAAATCCTTATGTGTAGGAAATGGGGGGAAGGGGGATGCACTGATAATTAAAATGCACTAACTTTCATCAATTTTCACATAAAACAAACTTGATGCTTTAAGTAAGTTAGCAACAAACAAAGTGATTACCTAAATGCTGGAAAACCATGAAATATAACTTCTGATGTATCCAGTAAAATACATTATATTATAAACATTAGGTATAAATATTATTACCATCTATTTATATTAAGTAATAAGTTTTGAAAGACTTCATCAATAAGGGTGAATATGTTAAATAACTGTGTGCTATAATCTTTTACTGAGGTTTTATACATCATACATCCTACTTTACTATGATTGAATTGCTTGTCACCTATTTTTCATGTAAATATTAATTACGTACTACAATAAGTAGACATTTATATTGTATTAGAATTCTGTCTAATCTACAATAGTACTATATCTGTTCAAAATAATATAAATATTGCTTATTCCTATTACAAATGTTCTCCATATGATAATTCAATTTATGGAGTTCAGATGTTTTGGATTGTCAAGGTATGAGTGGTAAGTTGATGGACTTAGGTTTATCCATCAGATTAGGAATGATTTTCATTCCATGGCTAGTGCAGATCTGAGTTTTGTTAACATTTATTAATTTAAATTTATTTCACAAAAACACTTTTAGTATGCCTGACCAAAACATTACTTTATTGGTAAACACTCAAAGTATAAAACTGATAATTTCCTTTAAAATCTCAAACATATACTTTATAGTTATCAGAGAAAAATGTTTAATAGTCACAATAAAACAAAAAAATATATAGTCTAAATAACCTAAGATGGATTTAACTTTATTATCTTTAAATACCAATGGCTTAAACAATCCTAGCAAGAGATCAGATCTACTGAAATATTTAAAATTGAACAAAGCACAAATTGTCTTTCTTCAAGAAACTCATTTCAAAACCAATGACAATTACAAATAATCCTAAGGAATATATGATATTGGCTCAATCCACTTATAAGACAAAGACAAAAGGGGTAACAATTTTATGGAAAACAAATGTGATTAACCCAGAAATCATTTATAAGTATGAAGATAAAGAAGGCCTTATGGCATTAGTAATAGTTAAATATAATAACAGAATATGGACACTCACCAATCTATACTGGTTCCCAGGCACTGGAACAGGAACTGTTAAAAACACTTGGATTTCATTTCCTATAATTATAAAGGCAACTTAATATTAGGAGGAGATTTTAACTGTATATTTGATATTTCTGAAACTACAAATAAAAGACTGCTGCGTACATCTGCTGTATCAAAAGCTTTAAACAAGTGGGCAGAATCATTTCATCTTGTAGATACTTTTAAATTTAAAGAAGATAAATCTTTGTTGTTTTCCCATCAAGATCAATTGGTACCCAAACTAGAATAGATAAAATATTTGCTGCCCATGACTTACACTCTAAAACCATTAATTTCTCAATCACTCCCTCCCCTCTTTTCAGACCACAATTCATTGATACTAAAACTTCAAAATGGGTACAAACCATTAATCTTTAACTCCAGAATTCCAGTATATATAACTAAAATTAAAGTGCTCAAACCCTGGTTATTATCTGAATTACAGTTCTTCTTAGATATTAATTACACCACAGAGATAAATAAAATAATGATATGGGACTCATTAAAAGCTTACATGTATGGTAAAACCCTAACTTGGTATAAAAAATCAGAGAATGGGATGCTGTATTATTAGATCTACAATCCAAATTTTGTCAGTAAAAGCTGAAAAAAATCAAAATCATTTGGAGATGAAAAAGAAAGCAGAAGTATTAAACAATAAATACAACATAATTCTAACACATAAAACTAGTTTAGCTTTAGAAAAACTAAAAATGAATACCTTGGCCACTTCTCCCAAACATCTACATAATTTATCCACAAGAATCAAAATGCAATCAAAAGCTAAAAACATTAAAAGTATCTTCCATGAAAAGATAGGGAAAAATGTCTTGGATATAGGTGACATCCTTGATGCCTATAGAAATCACTAAATGGAACATTTCCAAAAATAAAATATATATATCGAGCAATTAAATCTAGATGAAAAATGCTTTAATATAAAAAATACCAGAAAAATTAAAACTATATCTGCAAGCACCCATACCCTACAAAGAAATTACAGATACAATGAAAGAGGGTAAAAATAATAAAGCTCCAGGTATAGATTGCATAATTATGGATATATATATATATATATATATATATATATATATATATATATATATATATATAAAGTTTTTCCTTCAAAAGTACTATCCCTCTTCCATAAAACTATATTAGAAATTCAGTCACAAGCTCTAATACCACCGTCTTGGAGATATTTCTTATTCACACCAATCCTAAAGGAAAACAAATCCCCAAACCTCTATACCTCATATAGACTCATATCATTATTAAATAATGACTATAATATATTTATGACAATATTAACTAACAGAATGAAAATACTACTATCCCAAACAGCAAATAATGATCAAACTGGATTCATATATCATAGACACACACATGACAATATTAAAAAGATAATTTCTCTTATAGATCATGTTCAGAAAGAAAATAAACACTCAAAATTGGCTTAGATATAGAGAAAGCCTTTGATTCCCTAAATTGGGACTATTTATTCAAAATCCTAATGGTATTTGAATTTCCTGCATCCTTTGTTCATCTCCTAAAGAATATATTTACAAATAATTTAGCGTATGTCAAGTTAGGTCCTTTTACCTCTGAACCTATACATATAACAAAAGCCACTAAACAAGGATTTGCCATGTCACCAATTATATTTGCTCTGGCTATTGAAATATTGGCAAATTCAATTCATAACAATATAAAAATCAAAGAAATAGATGTTTATGAACAATACAATTTTAAAGTAATGCTACTTGCTGATGACATATTACTAATATTATCTAATACAAAAGAGACATTAGAAGAAGTATATATATTAATTGACAAATTTCACATGACTTCAGGACTCCATTTCAATAAATCAAAATCATTTTTTTTTATTTTTAAATAAAAAAAAAGAACTGCAGACTAAGGGGGATCACATCATGGAGAAACATGAACCTACCTTAACATATCTAGGAATTGAGTTATGGAAGGATAATAATGAATTAGTCTCAAAAAACTACAATAATATCATCAATACAATTAAAATCTCTGTGGAAAAATGGAACAAAATAATATTAATATTTGAAGATAGACTACAGTTAATAAAAATTGTTTTACTGCCCAAAATCTTATATATAGCCTTGGCAATACAACTGTTACCAGAAAGGAATATACTTAAAAAAATAAATTCATGCCTAATAAAATTTGTATGGTTTCCCAAAAGAAGCAGAATAGCTTTAATACATCATATCAGACCATGGAAACAGGGAGGATTAAACTTTCCTGAAATAGAAACATATATAAAAGCATCAATATCTAAAACAATCTCAGATTGGATAAATCCAAATTACTGTACAAACTGGAAAGAATTACTAACTGTAATATCAATAAATTAATTTGATTTAAAAAATTTAAATAACAGATAAAAACAATTTGCCATGGCACATATTATGTATTAGTATGAAATATAACATTACTAAACCCACTAAAACTCATATGATTAATTATTACATTGACTCATTTAGGAAAATTATTAATGCAAATATAGATTTAAAAATCTGGTTTGATCTTTTAACATCATTTATAGTCACAAAGAACTTTCCACATAAAATATATAGAGAAATTATTAATTCCTGGGAACAGAAATAATTTGTTTGTTGGCTACAATGTATCAAAGAACTAAAAGTTTTAGATATGCAAGTAATAAAACAACATACAAAATTCCACAACAGGACTGACTAACTTTACAGAGTATTCTGTCATATTGGCAAGATTTGAGTAGAATAATTAACAATTCTTCATTTAAAAAAATACCTAAATTTACGAAATACATATATGAAATCATATATAATGACTTTGACAGGGGAAATAGTATTTCAAAATTTAACAAAATATTGATAAACTATAAAACAACACCCATAACCTCATATTGGAAATATATAACAAAATAATACTCAATAGAGTTAACTGAAGATATTAAAACAAATATCTTATTATCGATAAAATGTACATCCTTTACACAATACTGGAAAGTTTTTAATTAGAAATGCTTGCACAGAGCATTTTTAACCCCGATAGAATCAGTAAAATTAGTTCTTCCATAAAAGGAATATGTTGGAGATGTGAACAAGTACACAATGCAGATTGAAACCACACTTTCTTTGATTGTGTTAAGATTAAGCCATTGTGGAATGGTATTAATAACTTTCTCCAAGCTTTATTTAATGAATCATTTTATTTAACTAAAGCTCTTGTATTATTAAATGTGAACAAAGGCCCTCATTTGAATAGGTCAAACATGTATCTAGTATGGACTATACTTGCAATTTCAAGGAAGTGCATAACAAGAAGATGGAATACAAACACAATACCAGCTTTGGAAGACTTCTACAGCCTTCTGAAGACCACAGCATTATTGGAAATTAAAATTAAAGAACTAAGAATTTATCCAAAGCCATTTATCAACAACCCTTGGGGAAAAGTCTTATCGTTGATTGACACTGTACAATAATTAATCAGACACTCTGATAGTGGATTGGACATATTTATAAAGTAACTGTATACATTAAGATCTGTTATAGTGTCAGGCTAGTGTAAATAGTGTACATAGTTATTTAAGATGTTATGTATAAATATTATGGAATTCATTTAAATGTATTTGAAAAATAAAAAAGAAATATGAGAAAAAAAAATGTCCCATACATAACACTCCACTTTCTATATGTGTATGTTTGACACATATGATTTGATCAAATTAGCTACACAACATTATTAAGTTGTTGTCATACACTCTTTATGTTGAGGCAATCCAAATTCCTCAAATTCTTTTTGTGAAGAAGTGGATACATCCTGCACATTCCTTTTTTCTTCCTCCAGTGTCCTACCCTCTGCTTACTCCTCATTTTCACACTGTGCTATCAACCCCATTTTCCACCTTTAATATGGTGAAAAATTAGACTCTTGCATCATGAACATGGTCAGAAAGGGCCTATAAACCAAATTCTCTATTTCTGTCCTCAGCATTTGCGTGACACTTGGCATTGTACAGCAATGTTTACCGATGGTAAATGACACTTCGTTCCATATGCCAAAATCTGATGAACTTGCCCTCCTACACATTAATATGGTGCTCCCCATGCTGTGTGCTTAGCCGTGCTGCACTTCAGAAAGCTATAGTGATAGCACTGTGAGGAGACACCTGTTCTTATATGCATGGTTCCAGTTGTTAGTGTACACCATATGGGATGTTTCAGTTGTCATTACTGTTATGACGTCTGAGGCACACACAGTTCATTTCTTCATACTTTTCCCAATGTCCCTTCAAACATGTGTTCAATGTGACTTCCTTTGTGCTGTGCTCAGATAATACTCAGGTCTAGAGAAAACTGATGAACACTGGCAGCAGTTTGAATCCAGTATTATGTGCAACATTAATCAAAGATTTCTTTCTCATAAAAGTTTACTGTGTGAAGTACTGGATAGATATGTTAGTCCCCACCAGTATCTTGCTTATTCCTTAATTAGTCTACCAGTATCTCACCCCTGCATGCTCCCTATTTTGAACACTTTACTGCAATCAGCATGACAGAAGTTGTAATAATGGCACACAAAACATTAACATAACACACACATGGGTAGAAAGTGCTCATAAACATAAATGTATATAGGCCTGCACTCTTCTATTGCACAGTGCTTGGCAAAGAGCACCATAAACCACTGCTACTTTCCATTCCAAGTTAAAAACTCCAAAAATAACTATGCATGTGATAAGACTTTGCAATCAGTCACACAAATAAGTTTGCCAGCAGTACACTTCAGTAAGTGCCTGTGACAGAATGAAAGTAATATCAGTTGCTTCCATTACTTGTCCATGGTTTATTGGTTTATTGAAGTCAAGCTATGAGGAGATCATTGTAATGCAATGTAGTTACCCCATAATGTAAATGATTCACCATCCAAGTGTGTTCCAATGAAGTGGTACAATTGGACACATACTTGCAGACTAGTATTAATGAGTGCAGTGTATATATTTAGCATGTGCACACATCACAAAAACTTGTCAATGATCCACAAAAATCACCAGACTTTCAAACAATGGTCTTTTTTTAAAATAAAAAACATCTTTATTAATTTATCATGTATGACATATGCCATGTTACATTTATATAAATGAAAATAAACCATAGCAACACAATCTCAGCTGCAAACATTATACATCACTTTTAACATATCCAGTTATTGTTAGTCAATCATTACATAACTCATTCAAATCCTGCCTTCTTTTAAACCTCTTTCCTCCTCTGCATATATTGTTTCCATGTTTCCCATGTTTTCCTGTGTAATTTGCTCCTATCCATTTCTAAAGATCCCAGTTCTGTTGTTTTATCTCTGTTACTATCTTAGCTACCTCTAGTATAGTTGGTTTAGACTTTGATTTCCATTTTCTAGTAATTACGTTTTTGGCAGCCATCATAGTTAGACTGAACAAGGCTTTACTAGGCAATTCCGATTCTGTATCATAGCTCAAAAAATAATTTCTCTAGTTACTCTGATTTCCTCACCCAGCATCTCCAATAGAGCAGTCTGCAGGGAATCTTTAAAGTGTACCAACTCATTACACTCCCAGAAAATATGTTCCAAGTTACTTCTTTCTTCCCCATCACACCTCCAACATTTGCTGTCTACCTGAGGAAAAATTCTTTGAAGTCTGCTTGGGGTATAAAATACCTATGTAAGCACTTCCGGGCAAAGATCTGAAATCTTCTAGATTTTGTTGCATACTTGGGAGACATACATATATCCGTCCATTATTTTTTTGTGAATTGCTTATCTAATCTCTCTTCCCAATCCTTCATAACCTCCACTGATTGATTCTTATAGTTAATAAACCAAAAAAATGCACCAAGGTGTCACAGGGACAAATAAAAATAAAACATCACCACTGACTAAAGAAAAGAATAAAGAAATAAAATGCAACGTTAGTGTAACACAGCTTTAATCTTCACTTTCATCCAAAGGACTTCTTCAGAACAGAATAAAAAAGCATCATACCTTCATAATTTATAATAAACAATTACTCCCTACACAATTAAATATTCTATTAAACAATTAAATAATTTATCATAAAACATTAATTACAATACTTATAAAAATATATAATGTGATGTAATAACATATGTAACCTACATTTCATCTATTTATCTTTAACTTACGATATTTAAAAAACATTTTATGTTAATAACATCATTCAAGCCAGCCAGCCAGCCAGGTGAAGGTCTGATGCTTTTTTATTCTGTCCTGTTATTCTGTTTTGTTCTGAAGAAGTCCTTTGGATGAAAGTGGAGATTAAAGCTGTGTTACACTAAAGTTGCATTTTATTTCTTTATTCTTTTTCTCAGACAGTGGTGGTGTTTTATTTTTATTTGTTCCTGTGACACCTTGCTGCATTTTTTAGTTTATTGAGTTTCGTTTGGTGTGACCATGACTGAGATTCTGGCTGATTCTTTGATGGAATTGAATACCTATAGCATTCCTAGCACCCCTGGAGTGAATTTGACACAACTGCTGTAAAAGACTTTGGAAGACATACAAAAGTCTCTAAAGGTGTTGGCTGGAGACTGCTCGAGTGAAGATATGGTATGTCTTGGGTCAGATGACGATGTTCAAACAGTGGTGGAAGCCAACCCCAGTATGGTAATTAACACAATGTCTTATAAAACTAACTGTTCCAACAAAAGGGCTGAAAAGCCAGCTGTTAGTTATGCAATAACGCGGCAGTTTTAAAGGACTGTGCAAATTCATTTACCAATATTAAAAGATTGGTGAACCCAACGGAGAAAACTCTATACAAGGAACATTGTGATAAATTCGATAAGCTTTTGAAAAAATATAAAAGTATTAACATTGAAAACAAGGATTTCACCAAGTGTATAGAGCTGGAGATAGTTCCAAAAGACTGCAGTTCTTTAAATGCCCCAATGTTGTGCATGAGAAAGATTTATTTTTTGAAAAACTGAAACAATTATTTAATAATGCTGGCATTGAACTTTTAAAGTTACTCATTGAATGTAACTGTAATATTATGGGTAGTCTCAAGGAAGAAATAGCCAGTATTGAAAAAAACAATTGAATCAAAGTTTAAGGTGAAATTCTGTGAAAAAGTGGAACATGCGACTTTAATGTCAGATATTGCACATTGTAAAAAGATTCTTATTCAAAGAAAAAATAAGAAGCTGGAACGTGATGTTGCAGCTTATAATATGGGTACAGCATATGCTTGTTTTTTAAATATCGATAAGAATGTTGGGAAGGTGACCTAATGGTTAAGGTGTTTGCCTTACAAAACACAAAGTAGAGGGTTTGAATCTCACAGGGGATAATTGGCTAGACTTAAAGTGGCTCACAAGGGCAGTTGGCCTAGTACTAATCTCTATCTAAGAAAAGTTTAGGTGTGGGCATTAAAAAAAGTTTTATCAGTCGGTCCACCTTAAACAAAAGACTTGGGGAAATTTGGCTCATCAAGCGGACGTTACATCAGGGGCCATTGTAAATGAAGTATTCTCTAGTAATGGTGAGTTCAGTAGTGTGTTGGAGCCTGAGGTGGCGTCTACTTAGAACAATTTGTCTGTGAGTGTTTTAAATTCAGTGTCCAACAAGGGAGATAATAATGTGGGGACAATTCAAAAAGTTTTTTTAGCTCCCGAGAAGGAACCAAGACAGCGGAGACAACAACGAACTATAATAGCAAAGAAAAAAGGGAGAATAACATCAGATTCATCAATGGACAATGACCAAATGTTAACTGGTTAGCTAGTGACATTTTAAATTTATCTAGTGTTGTGTTAAATGAAGTACATTTCAAAGTATTAAAACTAGGAATAAATTTTATTCCTGTGAAAAGAGCAAATGTTACTGACACAATTTTAGATTTAAAAAGGTTTACTAGAAAACTAAATTTAAGTTATATTTTGAAAGATGTAAAATGCAATGACACAATGTTTTTCAAACCTTCTTGTTACAATCCTATGCTAATGCATACTCTACAAGTTTTTGAAACAGCTGGTGTGAGACAGTTGAGAGATGTGCTCTCCTAAGAAGTATTATTATAACAATTTATCTCTTGAAATGAGAACAGCTTTAAATGAATTCGTTAACAACAAAGAATTAAGAATAATGAAAAGTGACAAGGGAGGTATGTTGGTTATTATGAATCAAACTGATTATATCATTAAAATAGAAAACATGCTTAATAATGATTGTGAATATGTCAATGTTGAATTTAATGATATAACTAGAAGTTTTAAATATGTGAGTGATTTTCTCTATGCTAATTTAATGTGTGGGAACTTAGATTCTGTGTCACATAATTTTTGTAATGCTGAACATCCAAAAGTGGGAGTTTTGTTTGGTATTCCTAAGACCCATAAGTGTCTTAGTGATCCTCCTTTTAGACCAATTATTGCAGCTCCCCATTATGTGACTTATGGTATTTCTTTGATGGTTGATGCTTTATTAAATCTGTTTGTTTTGAAAATGAATTCTTATATAAGGGATTCCTGGGATTTTTTTAAACAGTATTAAATTATTTAGTGAAAATGTTATGTTTCATCCTGAATCTCATGTGATTTTTACTATTGATGTTACATCATTCTACACTTGCATTCCTCATGACATAGGTATAGAATATGTTAGAGCCTATTTACATAGATATACTGAATTAAGTAATACAGTTATTAATTTTTATTGTGAATGTTTGGAAGTGCTTTTAAATAATAATTATTTTATGTTTAATCAGAAGTATTACAAACAGATTAGAGGAGTAGCGATGGGCTCTCCAGTAGCACCCTCTTTCGCAAATATAGTTATGGGGTGGTGGGAACAGTTAGTTCTAAAACTCTTAGAATGTTCATTTAATATTATTTATTATAAAAGGTTTACTGATCATTTAGTATTTATTATAGAAGGAAATTTACATGATGTCATGAGGCTTGTTAATCAATTAAATGAGAAGTCAAACATCTTGCAATTTGTGGTGGGAGACAAAGGTAGGGATGATGGATCCAAAAAATTTGTTAGTAGCATTTACAGAAAAAATACTTTTAAGAATACTTATGTGCATGCTACTAGTCAACATCCTAAATTTATAAAAATAACATTCCAAGCGGCCAGTTAATTTGTGCCAGTAGGATGACTAGTGAAGATCATCTTCTGGCTATTGAATTTAAGTATATTATTGGCCTCTTTATGGAAAGAGGATGTGAAGAAAAAATATTGAAAGATATGGTAAAAAATATTTGGGAAGAGAGGGGAAACAAAATTTCCCCCTATTTTAAAGAAAGGAATAGTTTTTTCATCTAATAACAATACTGAGATTAACATCCAAAAGAATGAAGAACTGTTATGTTTTAGTATGGATATGATGTTGGATAACATTGATATATGTAATGTTATAAAACGTAATTGGAATATTATTGAAGGAAATCAAGATTTATCCAATAGTGCGGGTGATAAACCAAGATTTGTGTATAGGAACAACCATAATTTGAAGAATATGTTTGAGAAAGGGATGTTATGGTCCATAGGTCTCCTAGTAGTCGGAAACATAGGGCTATGTACAAATGTCATGAATGCACTATATGCAGATACATATTAGAAGGCCCGTTCATCACACTTCCACACATTCCATATATATACCCATTCCTGATGTGTTTAGTTGTAAAACCAAGGGAGTTATTTATGTTGCTGTTTGTGACAAATGTCAAGAATTTTATGTTGGTATGACAACCAGAAATTTGTATAAAAGAATGAGAGAACATTTGTACAGTATTAAAAGGAAAGACATGAATAACGCTTTGTATAAACAGGGTACTAAATGTTTTGGTTTTAAAAAGTTTTGTTTTTCTATTTTGGAACAAGGTGCAGTTGATATGAGAGGTGGTGACTTTAAAAATTATTTAGAGCATAAGGAAGCTAAATGGCAGATCAAATTGCAAGCTGATAAAAAACCTGGCTTGAATGATGTTATTAACATAAAATGTTTTTTTTTTAAATATCGTAAGTTAAAGATAAATAGATGAAATGTAGGTTACATATGTTATTATATCACATTATATATTTTATAAGTATTGTTGTAATTAATGTTTTATAATTCAGGATAAATTATTTAATTGTTTAATAGAATAATTAATTGTGTAGGGAGTAATTGTTTCTTATAAATTGTGAAGGTATGATTATTTTTTATTCTGTTCTGAATAAGTTCTTTGGATGAAAGCAGAGATTAAAGCTGTGTTACACTAATGTTTTATTTTTCTTCTTTATTCTTTTTCTCAGTCAGTGGCGGTGTTTTATTTTTATTTGATTCTTATAGTTATCATGCATTATTTTATATGCTGTACTAATTATTCCTTTCTTAACGGCAACTTTTGTTCTAGATTTTACTAAAAACTCTACCAGTGCTGGTCTTTTGTTTAGGACCCTCCTGTTACTTTCTCTTTGGCTTCACAATGATATCAGTCCTTGATATGGAAGGCAATCTCTAGCCTGCAGTCTGAATAAGTTCTTGGCACCTTCCCATTATATTACCTCTCTGTCTATAGTTATTTGGGTTTTGAGAGCAACAGTCAGGAGTACATAGGTGGCACTCTACTAGTTGACATCTGTGATTATTTGCCATCACATAACTGTTCAGTGCACCTTAATGTGACACACCTAAATATCATTCATAAGACAATACTTTATGGGAATTATGTGATGCGTGAGTTACTGCTACAGTATGTTGTGAGTTGTGATCAGAGCATTCCTGTTTGGTCTGTCACACCACATTGGCCATTCACCCAAACATATATCATGCAAAGTACAACTATGGACTGTCTAACATTTTCAGTAAGACCTCCTGTGGTGTCAGTAGTTGATACAATGTTCTATAGAATGCGGATTTAGGCAGGTGTTTGAATCCAGCAATGATTATCTGGTGAGAGTGTGTTTAATAGGTCTGGCTTGTCCAACAGATCTGAAGTGTACACCTCCACTCATGTGAAACATTTGCTTGGGGATAGGGCTCCACCAGCAATTACAATACATTTTAAGCCACACACTTGCTTTATAGCACAATGCTGATGTAATCCCTTCAGATGTGTTCTGTCTCACACTTGTAGTAAGACTTCTCCCGTGGGATGGGAGGTAATACAAAGTTTTTTAGAGAGTGTACTCACATATACAGGGGTTAAAATCTGGCAATGTATACATTTTGTAAGTGTATCTAAGACAATTTGTGAATGCTAACATGGTTAAAGGATTCTGAGCCTTCAAACTACATTTTAGGGGATGCATAGGCATTCAAAAACAGTGCTGAAGTCATCCCTTAAAGTGCATGCTTTCTGACACCTCTACTATAAAGCCTCCTGTTGCAAAAGAAGTTAATATTTGTCTTTCTAGAGTATGGACTTAGATAAGCAGGAGTTCAAATCCAGCAATGTTTAATGGCTGTGGTTGTATGTAGCAATGGATTGATGAACAGATGTGATGTGAATAATTCAACATAGGGGTAGCACTTACATGGCCACCAGAGTCTGATCACTCTAACACAATTTAGGTGAGCCATATACCTTCAAACACAATACAGAAGTCAACCCTTCAAGTATGTGCTTTATGACATCTGTGCTAATAATTTCTTCTGTGGCATCAGCAGTTAAGCAGCTCTGTAGAGTACGGACTTAGATAGGTAGGGGCTCTAATGTGGTACTGTAGATGTGTAAAGCAAAAGTATCAGTCAGGACTGGTTTACCTAAAGATAGTGATATGGCAGACTCACTTTTATGAACACTAACATGGCTATAGTTTTTGACCCCCTAGACTACATTTTAGGGGAGGCATAACCATTCCTACACACTCCTGATTTAATCTTCTCAAGTGTGTGTTTCATGACTTTTCATATGCGTTTATTTCTATAGCATCTGTGGTTGATATGCAGTTCTATGGATTATGCTTTCCCATCCAGTATGGAGGTGTTCAAGCCTGGCAATACCACTGAGTATGTAAGAGAATGCTAATAGGCAGGACTGGCTTCTCAAAGAGAATTGAAGTTTACAGTTTGACTTACTGGAAACAATTACAAATGGGAGTGAAAGGCCATGTCTGTACTTCTTTTAATAGAAGCCATATGCATTTAAACATATGCTCCGGTTATCCCTTTAAGTGTGTGATGTTAAGTTGTCTATCTCGCCTTCATTCTTGCTGGATGGGTTCGGAGCCGACCTCGGCTCTGACTCGGCCACTCTAAAAGCTCGAGAGTTGGTTCCACCGGCTCGAGGCTGCCCCTATATCCCACAATGCTAGGCGTGAATTACCTCAGATCTCATTTGCCGCTACAACGATCGAGGTGTTTTTCTACCGGCTCCAGGTCAGTTTTAATTAGATTAGTCTAATAACCGTTTAAACTTCCTTTAGCTTAGTTTTTTCCCTTTTACCTTCAGTGTAGTGGATAATTTATCCTTTCTACCCTCATTCAGCCCCTTCTTCAAGAACTAATAAGTTCTTTCCTTAGGCCTTCGGGCCCTTCCATCCCTTACAGTGTTTATGTGTTTTTGGTAGGGGTTTATACTTATAACTTTACTTAACTTTTCAGAAGTTTTGTTTTAAAATAATTTAACTTAATTTTTCTGACAGTGTAATCGGTGTGTGTGTGTTTTTGTGTGTGGTTACACTTCGGTTCCTTGAAAATGTCCAAGGATTCAAAGGTCTCAGGCTTCAAGAAGTGTGACTCGTGCTGTCAGAAAATGTCTCTGACAGACGGTCACACTTCTTGTGTGTACTGCCTGGGACCTTTACACTTGCAGGACTCTTGTGCTGTATGCCATGGTTTCAGCCCTAGAGTCCTGCAGGAAAGAAAAAACAAACTCATACTAAGGGGTTTGCTTAAGCCTGAAGGTTCCCTATCTGCTACATCGGGAAAACCTTCCAAGACTTCTAAGACCTCGACTCCAGCTTCTGAGTCGAGGGCTAAGGCTTTGAAGTCTGCTACTGCATCGGCTCTGGCTGGAGCCGATGAGTCCTTGACTGCAGCTTCTGTGGTTCCCTCGGCTCCGGCTGGAGCCAAGGTATTGGAGATTCCTGGGTCGGCTCCGATCAGACCATCGGAGCCGGCATCTAGAAAGAGGTCGAGGTCACCATCCCTTGGCTCCGTTCATTCGGCTCCAGCATCTCCCTTGCTGTCTGAACGGAGCCACAGATCTCACTCCTCCAGGTCATCGAGGCTCTCGGATCATGACCTCCAGAGGGTAATGAGTCGACTTCTAAAGTCCGAGGCACTGGCCCAAATGCTTCAGAGCCCGACTCATCAGTCGATGCCTCTACCTATCCCTTTAAATATTCCTCCTCCGACTCCTTTGAGCTCGGAGCCGGGGCGTCTCGGAACCGAGACTGTGGTAGCGTCGGAGCCGATACATTTGTCTTCGGCTCCGTCGGCTCCGATTTCTTCTTTTGAAGAATCTCGGCGCCGGACTTCCCTCGTCGGCTCCGAGGGGGTGAGTGGCATCGGACCCTTGTCCGACCCCCCTCTCCCTCTCGGTGCTTCGGCGCTGGTGAGTTCGGCTCCGACATCGGCCTCGGAGCCATCTCTGTCGGTGCCGAGGGGAGGTCTCAGCTTCTTGGAGCGGGGACCTTTGGCTCTGCCTGACAGGGGTGCATTCGAGGTCATGCAGAGTGTGTTGGAACCTTGTTCAACTCCACAGTCGGCTCCGGCCGTCCCTCCCTCTTTGGTGCCTCAGGTTATGTCTACTCACTCCCTCATCCCAGACCGCAGAGAGCCAGCTCCTCAAGAATCCCCTGTGGGGATCTCATCCTCTTCCAAGGCCTCCCCTGAATTGGCAAGGGAGCCCCCCAGGAAGAGAAAGTGTAAGAGGAAGCACATAGACTCACCTGAGTCTGCCAACTCTAACACAGATTTAGAGGATTCCGAGGGTTCCCCCGTTCCCCTTCTGAAGATGTCTCCTTTGCGGACATTCTAGAGATCCTGAAACAGAGGGGAAATTGGCCAGCCCTTAACCCTTCGGAGGATGAATCTGTGTATCTTGAGGCGTTTGGCTCTCGCCCTTCCACCTCCTGGGTGTCCCCCCCCTTTGATCCCCTCATGCAGGTGGTGGCAAAGAAAGCCTGGACAGCTCCTGACTCAGTGGACCCCACCCCCAGGAGACCTTCTAAATTTATAACAGCACCAACTGACAAACAATTTCTGACCAAAGGTGTTAATGTGGATGCTATGGTGGTAGCTGCTGCCACCAAGAAGGAACTAGCTGATCCTTCAGTGCCTGTTCATCCCCCTAACAAAGAATCTAGGTCTATGGACAGGTATGGGAAGCGGATGTTTTCGTCAGCGACCTTTGCAATGCATTCGCTGAACTACCTATGCCATTTCACCTGTCTCCAGAGAGACTTGATCAAGGAAGCGAGTGAGATGTTGAAGGATCCTACAGCTGCGGGTTTTCAGGATAAGATGAACGCTCAGCTGGCTACCCTAAATTCTATAGCTAACTCCTCCATGCGCCTCCTCTCATATGCGGCTGATGGAGCGAGCAGAGCTGCAGGGACAGGTGTGGCCTTACGCCGGCATGCCTGGATGCGACTATGCAATTTTGCGGACCCCTTTAAAACGTCTTTCACTAATTCCCCATTTGATGGATCATCCCTCTTTGGTCCTCAAGTGAAAGAAACCTTGACGAGGTGCGAGACGGATGGCAAAACTCTTTCTGCCGTCGGAGTCCATTTTTCTACTCCTTCTAGGCCTTACCCCAAAGGCCAGAAAAGTGGGAAAATGTGGTTCCGCAAACAATCTCAAGGGAATTTGCCTGACGCACAGAGTTGGTTCCCCTCCAGAGGCAGAGGAGGGAACAATAATGGTAGACGTCGCCCCAGAGGCAGTGGGGGTCCGCAGAACCAGGGCAATTGAGAAACCTTTTCCGATAAGCCCTTTCAGCATCCCTGAGGTGTTGCCCGACTGTCCACCTTCGGAGGCAGTCGGGGGAAGATTGTCACTGTACCCAGAAGCCTGGCTATCCCTAACTCAAGACAAGTGGGTACAGTCCATCATTTCTGAAGGCTATTCCATTCCCTTCGTTCGCATTCCAAACCAGTCAAAAAAATCCCTTCCAGATGTTCCACCCGCTCAAAGGGATCTAGCAGCTTTGGAAATTTCAAAGCTGCTTGCAAAAAGAGCAATTCATACAGTTCCAGCAGACCAGCAAGGATCCGGAATCTACTCCAGGTTCTTTTTAGTTCCAAAGAAAACAGGGGACTGGAGACCAATTTTGGATCTCAGTGTCTTGAACAAGTCGGTCATGAAAACAAGATTTCGGATGGTCACGCTACAGTCCATCCTTCCCCTATTGGGAAAGGAAAACTGGATGTGCTCTATAGACCTTCAGGATGCGTACTATCACATAAAAATGAACAGATGCTCCAGAAGATTCCTCCGCTTCAGGCTGGGAACCAGTCATTTTCAATTCAGGGCCCTACCCTTTGGTCTCACCACTGCCCCCCCGGGTGTTTACCAAATGCATGGCAGTGGTAGCTTCTCACCTGAGACGTCAAGGATTCAAGGTGTTTCCATATTTGGACGACTGGCTCCTCACAGCTCCCACCAAGCATCTTCTTCTAATGGCCAGAGACTACACCTTTCACATTTGTCAAAACTTAGGCATTTCAATAAATTGCGAAAAGTCTGTTTTGTCGCCTTGTCGTACTATTACCTTCATAGGCGCAAATCTAGACACAGTCAACATGTCTGCGAGGCTAACAGATCAAAGAATAACAGACATACACAAACTGGTCTCGCTCCTTTTCAGCAGCAACAGAGTCAAAGCCAGGTTAGTTCTAAAAGTATTGGGGATTATGGCGGCTGCCATTCTTCTGCTTCCATTAGCTAGATTCCATATGAGAATCCTTCAATGGATGCTCTTCACACAATGGTCATACCAGCAACTTCCGATGTCCCACACCATTATGATTACGCAAACATGCAAAAATCATCTTCTGTGGTGGATGTCTTCCCCTCAGCTCTTATTGGGAAGACCCTTTATTCCTTCCCCTCCGGTTGCTACTCTGACAACGGACGCCTCCCTGATCGGGTGGGGGGGGCATTATCAGGGCAGAACTGTCCAGGGCACATGGCAACCAGACGAATGCCACTTGCACATAAATGTTCTAGAGATGAGAGCAGTGCTTCTAGCGTTGCAAGCCCTTCAAGACTCTCTTCCCTTGGGAACGATAGCAATCCAGATGGACAATATGTCTGTAGTGTGGTATATCAACAAACAAGGCGGAACCAGGTCCTATCCCCTATGTCGAGAAGCACTCAGACTGTGGCAATGGGCGATTTCTTCTCAGCGGTTTCTGATAGCAACGCACATCCCCGGGAGGTCCAATCAAATCGCGGACAAGTTGAGCAGAGCTATCCTCATGCCTCACGAGTGGTCTCTGAAAGACTCTGTTGTGAGAGAAATTTTTCTCAAGTGGGGTCAGCCTTGCTGCGACCTTTTTGCTACTCCCCAAAACAGCAAGTGCAGAGATTATTTCACACTATTCCCGTTACCAGACCAGCCCAGCAGAGACGCTCTAGTCCAAGTTTGGCCCCGGGGACTTCTGTACGCATTTCCTCCCTTCCCACTAATCTCTCAAGTGATACAGAAAGCTATCACTCAGAAGGCCTCATTGATCCTCATTGCTCCTTACTGGCCTCAACAAGTTTGGTTCCCCTTTCTACATCAATTTCTGTTGGAGCAACCTTGGCATCTGGACCTAGTTCCAGATCTTTTGATCCACCAGTCGGGTCAGTTACATCGCTCCCTCCCCTCTCTGAACCTCACTGCTTGGTTCCTCCAGTTCCAACCTTAGCCAGGCTTCCTCGAATATCTCACTCTGTTCGAGATATTTTGATAGCTTCCCACAAATCTTCCACTCGAAAGATTTATCTGAGTAAGTGGAAACGTTTTGCCTATTGGGCTCAAGGAAGGGACTTAGATCCTTTCACTGCTCCCATCCATATGGTTCTTGATTTTCTAGCTGAACTCTTTCATGCAGGTTCATCTCCTTCTACTCTCAAAGTTCAATTGGCAGCTATATCTAACTTTCATGTGGGCCTTTCAGAGTCTGCCATAATGTCCCACAAGCTTTGCAAAGCCTTTTTGAAGGGAGTTTTTCTACTCAGACCTCCTATAAGAAATCCTCCTTCTCCTTGGGACCTTAATTTAGTTCTCAGTTCTTTGATTCTCCCCCCTTTCGAACCTGCAGCCTCCTGTTCTTTAAAATTGCTATCATGGAAAACTCTCTTTCTGGTAGCTATTACTTCAGCTAGAAGAGTTTCAGAACTTCATGCACTCAGCTGTCGACCACCATATCTGTTGTTCCACAAAGACAGGGTATCTTCTGAACCAACCCGTCCTTTTTACCTAAGGTAGCCTCTGCTTCTAACCTTAATCAAAGCATTGACCTTCGGTGTTTTTTCCAGAATATTCTAATAGGTCTGAACAAAAACTGCATTGGCTAGATGTTCATCGTCAGTTAAGGTACTATTTGGATAGGACCAAACAATTCAGAAAAACTGACCAGCTGTTTGTCTCTTATGCAGTAGGCAGAAAGGGACTTGCTGTTTCCAAGGTATCGCTATCTAGATGGCTAACATCTCTGATTTCAATTGTTTATGAAATTAGACACCAAAAGCTGCCTAACAAACCTAAAGCCCACTCCACCAGAGCTTTGGCTACTTCTATAGCCTTCCAAGACAGACTGCCTATTGACACCATTTGTGCAGCGGCTACTTGGGCTACTCCTCACACTTTCATTTCACATTACAAGTTGGATTTAGCTTCTAGGCATAGAGCTAACTTTGGTACCACTGTTCTCAAGAGTCTGTTCCGTTAGGCCACCCGGGACAAGGTGCTAGGGACGCGGTCCCATCCAGCAAGAATGAAGGCGAGATAGACAACTTAACATATAGAAGTTATGTTCTTACCATAATGTTCCATGTTAGTTGTCTTCTTCTCGCCTTCTTTCTTGCGTCCCACCCTCCTTCCCCCTGGCCTGGACAGACCTGGAGGAGTTTGATTATGACCTCTCTTTCTACCACCTCTTTACTATAGCTATATGCTCTACGGTGCATATTTTCCTGGATCAGGCTTTAGGTCACCTTTCCTCTTTCCCTTTGTTTATAGAGGTGGACTCCCTTTCCAGTTTTTTCTGGTTGTATTTTAGCTGGGCCTAGCTCACAAACGAGATCTGAGGTAATTCACGCCTAGCATTGTGGGATATAGGGGCAGCCTCGAGCCGGTGGAACCAACTCTCGAGCTTTTAGAGTGGCCGAGTTGGAGCCGAGGTCGGCTCCGAACCCATCCAGCAAGAAAGAAGGCGAGAAGAAGACAACTAACATGGAATGTTATGGTAAGAACATAACTTCTATTTTTCCAACAACTGTGATATAAATTCTTGTGTGGCATCATCAACTAGTGCACAGGTCAAGAGGAACTTGATGTACATTGCATATGTTCAAATCCAGGAGTGTGTGTGTCTTTTTATTATTTTGCAAACAATATAGAGGTAACGGGCAAGGATGTCTTATTCAACAGAGTAACAAAAAGTGCCATAGGACCTGTGTTATGATATGTTGTTATGTTTTTGGGATGGGTGGGTAATGTTCATCCAGTAGCTGCTGTACTTCCTTATGAGCGTGTCCAGTATAATGATGTATTCCACTGTGCGATAGTTTGCTCAAAGCACCGTAAGTAGTCAGTGGTGGGGAATACTCATTGTCATTTGTTTATTTGTGGAAAAAATGCTGAGACTTTGCCTTCAGAAGCATGGATCAGCTGACTATCATGCAATGAAGTAGTAGCCGATGCACGGAGTGTACTAACATTGTTATAGGCCAGCATACACCTGTTGTATGTAAACTCTAGCAGCTTCCACAGTTCAATTACTACCTGATGTTACTGTTGCACCTGTCTCTGAGGTATGTTGTGTGTTGTGATCCAGGTATTACAATGTGTTGCACACTCACCAGTTCAGTAGACATTTTTTATTTACAACATGATAGGAAGTGTACTTTGTCATACTGTATTAACTGTATATGTGTGGCAACAGCAGCTAGTAAACACGTAATATGATGCTTACATAGGCACAACTGCTTTATACTCCATTCAGAAATAATAAATTGAAATGGTACATGCGACACTTGTCCTCACACAATACTGACATCAGGTACACTTGTGTTGTGATTACTTCTCCTAGAAGGTAGCTGTCATGAGTGATCTTCATTTTACACATTTAATCATGTCCATAGGCATACACTGACATACATACTGACACATGCACAACAGATGTTACTAGACTGCCACACAAATGACTTGCTTCTGCCAGGATTTCCATCTTAATAAATTTTTCATTACATGCCCCAAATTTGCCATGTACATATATCTTATCTATTATATTTTTAAATCCGTACCAGTGTATGGCAGCATAACCTTCTATTCATTTTCAGCTCAACATGACAGTTGTGTTTCCATGGCATATCCTTGTGAATTGCATTACATACTGAAGTGTGGATGTGTTCCCTATTTCACTTACTATCCTTCACAACATGCATATTATTACCACAACTGCTACTGCAGCTACTGTCATCACTTGCATGTGCAGTATGTTCAGGAGTTCCTTAATTTTCTCAGTTTGTCCACTGTTTTATGTATATGCTTTCCCATTATTCCTGTATTGGTACTTTGATACATATAAGCATGGGAACATGTAAACTTGTGTTACTTGCATGTCTGCTCAAACACATATTTCCTTCTGAACATTCACTGATTGTGTTTCTTAGTGTACATGATAATGCCAGTAAACTTTCCACGTGTCCACTACTGCATTCACTGCAATGTACAAATAAACCTTTCTTGTACATGTGTATTGTTAGGCTTCCCCTGGCTTTTATGTGTTCCAGATTGCCTTATCTCTTGTGCCATGGGTACATACATGCTTTCTGGTCTCAGGTTTGTGTACAGTCCTTTGTTTACATTGTGTGCACAGGGCCTGCCTTACATCACAGTAGCTGTGAGCCTATGTTGTGGGTTCAAGCTCAGGCTGCCATATGTGTAGAGTTGCTTGGAGTATTGAAAATTTTGATTAGCAATGCCGCTCATCATACACAGGTAGCCAATCATCTTAGCTCCAGCATGATGTGTATGGGCTGTTAATGAATCCCAAGGTCAATATAACTCCCCCCACCCTGTAGGAAGCGAATTACTGCTTGCAGCTGGAGAGTCATGGACTGGTAAACACAATACTACTGGGAAATCTGGTAGCTGCAGAACCTGGTATAAAACTTACCAAGGGTCACCTATTATCTTTGTGTGGACCACATGCATCCCACTGACTGCACATTGATGATCACTGGCATATAGAATATCTGGGAATAAGGATCAATATTTTATGCAAAGCGGAATGCCCATGTCTACTTTGTATAATTATAGCATGTAACAAAGGTATTCAGTCACTGAAACATAATTCAGAGATCATTTTAACACTGCTATGGCAAACTCATGCATTACTTCTACAATAACTAAGAAATCGCAATTCAAATAGTATGGATACATTATAACATTACCAGGGCCCAATTGTTTGTTTTTTTATATGTTTACTTCTTTGTTTTCTTCTTTCTGTTTTTTTTTTTTTTTAACTATGTTAGCTCTGCTGGACATAGCTCTTTTTCTGACAGCACCTGAGATATCCTAGCACAAAAGCTCTAACTGATAAACTAATTACAATATACAGAAAAACTTAATACATTAATATGTTGTTTACAGGATAAGATCAGAAAATAATGAATTCAACATTTTACAGCTAAGATATATATTCTCATTATTAAGTGTAGTATATTTCATATAGTGCTAAATGCATTTAAACATAATTAGCATGTTTATTTCTTATAAATTGGCTTGAACTGCCTAACTGAAAAAAAAAACACTTTTAGGGTATTAAACCAACCGGACTAAGTACCATTTATACCCAATCTGGTGCAATGGTACAGTTCTACTAGAAATTTGAGGTCCAAGGACCAGGACATAGCCCTTACTCAGAAGGCCAACAATGTCCATGGCAATGCCATGTTCTCCATAAGCATATCCAAACACTAGAATCCTATCCTGAAATGTGCTGTCATTGTTCACCGTATGGGCCAACCTCACACATTGTCCCTTAACTAACAATCTCTTTTGATGAAGGGGTGACAGCTATCAAAATGGAGTAAGGAGTTAGAGTAGGTAGGTTATCTGTACAAGAACAAATCAAATTTCTTGTAAGTCCTAGCTTTGGTTATAGTAACATCCATGTAATGTACCCTCTCCTCTTGAACCTTCATTGTGAATTTCAAAAAAAAATCGGTACTAGAATTTAAATATTGGAAAAAACTAATTAAGCCTCTATCTACTATCGGTCCAAAAAATGATGATGTCATCCAGAAAAATTACCAAAAATAGACCAACCCTTAGAAAATTCAGAGTTCAAAATCACAAGGTTCTCCCATTGCGCTACTACCATGTTAGCAAAAACGAGGGCACAAGCGTCCCTGCCGTCCTTCTTTTTCAACATGATGCTAAAACAATTTTTTCTGGGATTACATAACATAGAAGCTATTATAGCACAGAAGATACAGTTCCCTTCAACACCAACAAGAGAGTTATATTACAGTGGGGTTTTAGTTCAACTTTAGTGAGCAGCTCATAAATGACAGAAAACATGACATCTCTGGCTAACAAAGGGAGCAATATAGGAAAGATTTGCTGCAGTGAAAAAAATCAGTCTTTATAAAATCAATTGATACATATACTGTTTTATCTGCAAAAAACAAATTGCAGTATATTTAGAAGATGGCAAACACACACACACACACACACACACACACACACACACACACACACACACACACACACACACACACTCTCTCTCTCTCTCTCTCTGAAGAAAGTTAACGAAAAAAATGTATCAAATCTTTCTCCAGAGATTCTCAAATTAACCAGCAATTCTAAATACTCTCATTCTAAACAGAATGGAGAACAGCCTGAAGGACAGAGAACTGCAAGAAAAGTAACCCTTCAGGGATACAGAATACACATTGGAAAGAGAAAGCTTAGATGAAAATCAAATCATCAATATGGCAACCCTTTGTCTGAACATTTTGTGTTCGAACAAATTAGAAGTAATTATAACTACTTAGAGTTGCACAGAAACATTGGTATTGCATAGAACAATGTGATATTAAAAAAAAAAAAATATATATATATATATATATATATATATAGATATATATATATATATATATATGTGTGTGTGTGTGTGTGTGTGTGTGTGTGTTTTTCTGACCAAAGCAGTTCTTTAGATCTATACTGTTATGTAGACCGGTATATTTGGTTTTCTGCCTGTCTATCCAAACGAATTGTACAGCCCATAAGCCTGCCCTATTCATGTCTGCCTGCCTGATTTTGTGTGTGTCTGTGTAAGCTGTCTGGCATCATCATGTGCTAGCCTTTCTAAAATTAGGTAATTTATAACACTGTCTGCAGTTAAGAATGTTGGGCACAAACCAAAGAGTAAGGTGATTATACCTTACGACAACAGAGAGCGATGTCAAAGAAACGCTAGTCTACACTTTAACAATGCTTGTATTACAGCTGCCTGCAATTATTGTACAACATTGTATATTGCATGCTGGTTAATTATAGTCATAAAAATTATTTTCAAGAGTGAAGTTCATGAACAGAAAAAAGTAGAGATGAAAATACATTTAGCACTATACTAAATTAAGTGGCTTTATAATGTTCCTAAGCAAGTATAAACAAGACCCAGAATGTATGAGAAACACAGTAGATATCCATATATTCAAAACAAAATAAAATGTGAATTAATGCATTGCTGTCTTGGTTTAATATGAATGCAAATATAGTATTTGTGAGAAAAGGTTTGGGAAATTTTTTTAATCCATGTTGTCAGTTTTGTGCCACAGAGCAAACATTTTCTAAATGGGTCTTGGAAGTACAAGGCATGGTATATTTCACTTTATAAATATTTATTTACATATATGTAGTTTATAAAACTAGACTGCAAGGATATAATAAATGTCCTAATGGCACACAGCCCGCACCTGTTCCAAGCCTGGAGCTGTGATTACTCTGTGTAACACAGGTTGTTTGGCGCAATTTTCCTCAGGTGAATACTGAACTAATAAGGCTACTAAATGAATTGTGGTGATTCCTAACAAACTGAAACCAAGCTCTTTCAGTGGTATGTCAGTTCATGTAATGGAAACCTGACACATGGGCAAGCTGTTTTAGGCATCTGGCAAGCTGAATGCTATAAGCATCATACCATTTCCAAAAATAGGTCTAAGAAAGAGAATGCAGTGGCAGAGTTATCTGCTTAGTGCTATGATTAATTTTAACGTAATGTTATGCACACACTAACAAAAATAATGATTGGTTTGGCTGGGAATCAAACAAAACATAGACTTGACATTGCTATTCTTATGTTCCTGTTACTGCAACAGTAAGGCAACTAAACTGCCCTAAGCAGATCAGCTGATAATAAGGAACTAATCAATGCTAAAAAAAGACACTCAACAAGCTGATGATTAGACTTAACACCTTTCATTTGGGAACTAGGCAGCCTGAACAAATAATATTATTTAGAAAATGTGTGCTATTTCTGAAGCTTACATAGCTGTAAACTCTAGAAAAACAATGCATTTATTTACACAATGCACAGTTTACATTTTCATTTCTGTCATCTGAAAAATATCATAAATAGGCATATATTAATGTATTTACTTACACTATGTTTATTTATATAAGCAAACTGGAATTTAAAGTTCTATTCAAAGTTTAGTTTCTGTGTTTTTTTCTTTCCTTTCTGTGACAGGAGAGAAGGCTTATGTTCATCTTACCTTAGTGTATTTTTTTTTTCATTTTTACATTGCTTCAGCATAAGAGAATTCCTTCTTATGGAATAAGTGTTGGTGCTAGGGTATTCTGCAGCAGTTTAAGTCCCCACTTTCTAAATAGACAAGCCCCCACTTTCTATGTATAACATGTACAATACATGTGGACTACTAGAAAAGAAATCTCTCTGTTTTTTTTTCAATAAAGCTATTTGATTCCTCTAATTGCTTTTTAAGTTACCAGTTCTATAAGGTATTAAAATGCTTGGGGTCGTTGATAACTGCGAGATAGCATGAAAGACCATGTATTGCAGAGCAGCTCAGACTGCTCATTTTAAAACTCAGCTGCAGGTCTGGAAAACTGTTAAATATCTAGCCACTCCCAAGCTATCCCCAAAGAGGCATGTGCTTGGTTTTCAGACTATCTAAGCTACGGATCTTTTGTTGTTGTAGCCACTAGACTTCAAACCTGTGAAGTCACTCTTAACATTAGACATACGGATCTGAACTAGGAATATTACTCTTATCTCTCTTTATTAATGATTTTTCCCTGGGATTTACCAACTGTCATGCACTAACAACATCACTACTAGATCAGGCAAACTGTCACATAGCATCAGCACAGTCCAATAAGATATAGCTCTCCTTTGGAATTGGTTACATACAATAAAGCTCTTTCTAAATACTTCTACATCAATGGCATTATTGTTTGGAATATTGCAAATATTAACCATATCCACTCCCATAACATTAACTGATGCGTATGGAATTAATCTCACTATAGGTATTCATCAGAGATAGCTAGGTGCCACTCTTGACCAATAAAATGCACTTAGCATATTAACTTGCCTATAAAATCTCACATCTACTTACCAGTAGAGCAAGATGAGGAGCCATTTACAGCAATCTCCGCTCTCAAGGATGGAATATGCACTTCCAGTCATTCCTTCATTCTTTGCTGTCCCTGCATAATTTGTTTTTGTTGCAAATAAAAAAAAAATTAGAATAAAATTCTCAAATGTATTAATCTGAGTACTGCCACCACGGAACATCTGTGGGAAAAATCCAAATAGTTACCAGTAAGAGATAAAGCAACCTTCAGTTGCCAGTAAGAGATAATGCAACCTTCAGTTACCAGTAAGAGGCAAAGCAACCTTCAATTACCAGTAAAAAATAAAGCAACCTTCAGTTACCAGTAAGAGATAAAGCAACCTTCAGTTACCAGTAAGAGATAAAGCAACCTTCAGTTACCAGTAAAAGACAAAGCAACCTTCAGTTACCAGTAAGAGATAAAGCAACCTTCAGCTACCAGTAAAAGATAAAGCAACCTTCAGTTACCAGTAAGAGATAAAGCAACCTTCAGTTACCAGTAAAACACAAAGCATCCTTCAGTTACCAGTAAAAGATAAAGCAACCTTCAGTTATCAGTAAGAGATAAAGCAACCTTCAGTTACCAGTAAGAGATAACGCAACATTCAGTTACCAGTAACAAGACAAAGCAACCTTCAGTTACCAGTAAGAGATAAAGCAGCCTTCAGTTACCAGTAAGAGATAAAGCAACCTTCCTATTAAATAAATTGATTTTAAGCTAATTCATGAGAGCTACTGCCCACCTGTTAGGACAAGCTCCAGCTAAGATTTAGTCTACACTCATTAAGAAATTATATGACCAAATTGCTCAGGCCAAGGTTTACTATCAATACTGCAGAAAAAATAATTTCACAAAATTGGGCCTGCTGTCCAAAACTCACTTCCTGAGTCTTGTTAGAAGCAACAACAATATTCAGACATTCAACAAGCTGTAAAAAAGAATCTCTTAAGAGGCTAATAAATGCAAGCCCTTCATTAAAGCTGGGTGAATAGTGTAAGTGTTGGATATACTGCTGATATTAAGCCTGTCTGAATCTCACTGTGCTGCTTCACCCTAATCTGTCTTTCCTGATTTTTGTAACTGTAAATAGACTGCTATTGGGCCCTTTTATGTGTCTACTGCTCTAACGTATGCATGTTTTGTAACTGTATATTGATTGACTCATATCATTTCTGTACAAAAGCTCTTACAGTTTCAGTTACTCTGTTTGTACCCCAGACTTATTCTGTATCATTTCTATACTCTACAAAAAAATGCCTCTTGGTCCAGGACGTCTGATAATGGTCCTTAGACCAGTGCACCAACCCAATTATCAAATAGTAAATAAATAAATACATAAATAAATAAAAGACATTAGTTGATACCAAAGGCATGGAGGGACATTCATATAAAAGTAAGGTTACCAATGAAAAATGATGTCCTGATATTTTGGGAGAAAAAAGTATATATTTTTAACTTTCACTAGAGTAGAAGCGTATTATATTATATGTCAAACTTATTAATATGATATACAAAACAACAGAAACAATAAACATTCTATGACAGAGACTATTTTAGAAATAAAGTGAAACAAGGTATTTTATATTGATTGAAGGTGTGGCTTGCTCTGCAACAGTTCATAGTTTATTAAGAAATGCCCCACTCGGAGCATCTGAAAAAAGATGGCAGTGTTATGAGAATGGCTATTTATAATGGCAGAGCTATGCTCAGCTGTGATGAAAACCTAGAGGGGAACGGTGGGACTGAGCATGGGAGGAGGGGGTGGGGGAAGGAGGAGGTACTGTGGGAGCGGGATCACTGAGAGTCTTCAACATGTACACCAGTCAGAACACTTTGTGCTGTCCCAATGAGGTGCACTTAGTGGGCAGAAACTTTATGGACTTCATTAGCAAAGAGATGGGAGTTAAACAGCACAACCATGACAGCATATGTGGCTGTATGTAGTTCTGGGTTAGTGCACAGTCCAAATGGGTCACCAGCATGAACATAAGTTAGCCTTGGGTGGGCAGAATATGTTTTTTATCCCCCATTCACTAGATCTTGCCCAGTGGCTTACACTTTCTGTATCTCACTGACTCATTCATTTCTCTCTCAAGACAGAAAGCTGGCACATCTGATGGTGGTTAGTCCATTAAGACCCATTTGTTCCTCAACTGCCAGGCCTTATCAGTCCAGTTGTTCCCATTTGAGGCAAAAGTTGCATGATAGGGAGTAAGCCAGTTTGGCTGATCAGACAGAGTATCACCCTCTAACCTCTACAGCCTCCCGATAACACCTCCCATGCATTGTACAATTGTTACCTGTCCTGGGAGTTGGTGTCAGATATTCAATCCCATGCATCCAGCCTAGCCCTTCCTGCACTTGCAGGGTGGGCAAGATAAATGTTTTCATTGACTGCTGACTGGGCACTAATCTTTAATTGGTGGAGAGAACAGACAAAGGACTTCAGTCAGTGATTGCAGCAAGGAGAACTGACCACACAAGCTAGTTATGGATGCAGGTGACCAGGCATTCCAGTTGCTAGCAAGAGAGAGAGGCAGGTAGTGTTTACCAACCTTTGAGATGTGGGATGGTAGTATGAGGATGGCCCCAGTTATTGCCATGACAGAAGCGGTGGTTGGGGTAGCTACTGCATGCCTCCATCCTAGAATATAGTGCATTTTTTGTCCTTTTTGCCCTGCATGGTCTACCAATCACCAAACCCTCAGTCAGACCATGGACCACCCTTTTCCCATCAGCAGGGTGAGAGATGCCCAAGCTGCGTCACTAGTAAACAGACCTATTCCTGGAGCACATCCCCAGTAACATGCCAGTGGGTAGCAGGTGATGTGCCTTAGTGAGGCATGTCATCAACTTCTGTGACTGATATACACCTCAAGATAGTGATGCCTCCTTCTCCTTTGAAGCCAGTGCTCCCACAAGGACTCCTGTCTTCATCAGGGATTTATCCATGGGAACTGTACTTTGGCATGTGCTCCCACAATCTTCCCCCAAGGAGAGGTGGACCAGCAGAGTCGCATCACTCAACCCCACATCAGGTTCAATGTACTACTTGAACTCAGGTTACTTGGTTTGCAGTCAGGGCTTCATCCATCTACAGCAATGAAGCTGGCTAACATAGCATCTAGTGTTAAGGTTATTCCATATATGAACAGGTTGACTGGAAGGCATATGGCCTTCAGCAGAGGTGCTCAAGAATCACTCACTTTCTGTCAACTCAGGCTGTCAGGTATGATGTGTTTCCATTAACTGGGCCAATAAAAGTTCTACAAACTGCAAACGACTGCAAACTGGGCGCCATAGTGAAAAGTGCATCGGACACGGATATCCTTCAGAAGGGACTCACAGAAACAGATAGCTGGTGCCAGAGCCATGGCCTGAAGTTAAACGCCAAAAAATGTATAGTCGTACCCTTCGGGAAAAACAAGGTAACCCCAAGCTACCATATAGGTGGCAATCCACTAAGCACAGAAGAGGTTATCAGGGACCTGGGGACCCAGGTTGACAGTGGCCTTTCTTTTGACACTCATGTTGCTAAAGTGGTTAGAAAGACCTTCTACATTGCCCACCTGATCATGAAGGGATTCACATCCAGATCTAGTGAGGTCATTGTTCCTCTGTACTCTTCACTTATCAGACCAATGATTGAGTACAATGCCCCATTCGGGATGTATCTCACCCGACATCTGCAGCAATTGGAGAGACCCCAAAAGTTCCTCACCAAAAGGATAAAGGGACTCCAAAATCTGTCATATGCTGCCAGATTGAAGAAACTCCAGCTCTATTCAGTCGCATACCGTCTGCTCAGAGGTGACATGTGCCTGACATACAAGGCCATGTCCAACCCGGAATTAATGGACATGCTCCACCTCAAAAATCCAAATCCACCAAAACCAGTAGAGCAAGCGACTTAAACCTTAGCACGGATATAAATAGGACGTGCTGGAGGGATAGATTTATCACTCAGAGACTCCCTATGCTGTGGAATAAAATCCCGGTCCATGTGAGGCAGAGCACCTCGCTGACTCTGTTCAAGAGAAATCTAGACCTGTGGATGGGAGATCGTAGGTTTACCCCGGGAATCATCTCTGTGTCACTGCTGGACAGAGGCACAACAAACTAATGGGCACAGTATTTTTTCATATAAGGGGTGGCGTAAGCCACAAAAATTTGGGCTAGGCTTATAAATGCCTTAGGGCAGATAGCCTAGTATAAACCTATGAACCTATGAACAATCTAGCTCAAATGAACTTTTAAAATATATGACGCCTTTGTCTGGAGCTGATAGATATTATTATAATTATGTTGTGGGTTATCCTTATCCAGCTATATCTGTCAGTGGACCTGTACAACATTTCATGTTTTGTTATTCAGCAGTTATATTAGGGTAGTGCAGAGCATTTTTGTGTTAGGTGGAATGAGTGGTGAGTCGTGGCCCTAAGTCCCTTTTTTGTCAGGGCATGATATGGGCACAACACCTAACTAGTGAGGGGTACATCAAGATCAAAATAAACAAATAATAAAAATAAAAAATAAAAACACAGCAAAATCAGTTGTCTGCTACAAAGGTGCCAAAGTGTGGCTACCATAGCAGATCCCAACTAGTGCTATATACTGCATCCATATTATCTCAGTTCCAGGCTCTCACTGCTGGTGAGTAAACACATCCAGTGACAGGAAAGTTACTGTCAGCTGCCTGTCAGGTGCCAGGATCCGCCACATAAGGCATGCACTCAGTTCACTCCACAACAAGTACAAATATGACTCTGTCATTGTCCATGTTGGTGTGAATGACCTGAGATGTACCTCCCTGGACTACATGAAAAGAGACATGGAGGAGCTCTCCGATCTTGTAGCCCAGGCAGGTATGACCCTAGCCCTGAGTAGCATCCTGCCATCGCCCAGAATTATACCGCAGTACAAGGACAAAATGATTGACTTCAGCAATTGGTTAAGCTTCTGGTGTCATTCTAAGGGGATCCAGTATCTGTCTGCCTGGGATGACATGATCGACAAACCACGATTCTTTGCCAGAGATGGTCTGCACCTGTCACCCTTGGGATTCCAGATACTGGCTAAGGCTCTTGCCACCCCTATAGTGCCTTTTTTAGGCAAGATTCAAATGACAAATTCACCACCATAACAGGTACAAGCAAGCAAAATCTGAGGGTAATGCTACTTAATGCTAGAAGTCTAAACCTCAAAATACACTCACTCGAGGCACTCCTTAAAATGGAGAACATCAACATCTGTGCAGTGACAGAGACCTGGTTCAAGGCTCCAGAGAGCACCCCTGCATTACCAGGCTATAATTCATACCACACCTTTCGGCCACCTAACCTGGACCGAAGCACTAAAGGCAGAGGTGTGTCCATATTCATTAAGGATATCCACACCTCCAGGCTAGTTGCTCAGCATAATGCATACGAGATTATCCAAGTGCAACTAACTCTGGGCAAAACCGCAATCCAAATTGTAGCTTGCTACAGATCCCCCACCATGCCCCAGGATTCCCACTCCATTTCTTGATACGCTTGAAAATATTAGGGTACAACCTAACACCCTAATAATGGGCAATTGCAATTACCCCACTATTAACTGGGAAAACTACTCATGTACCAACTCTTGTGCTCAACGTTTTCTGGAATTCATAAATTCCATTGCCTTGGATCAACTTATCCACACCCTCACCAGGTGCAGCAATATTCTAGACCTGGTCATTACCAACATTGGCAACCAGTGTTCCACACCAGAGGTCAATTCCTCGTTGGTCAGATCTGACCACAAGCAAATCACCCTAGACATCCACATACCACCCCCACCCCCCATTAGGGAAACCACCGTAAAAGATTTCTCCAAAGTCAACTTCATGTTTCTTAAGACAGACACCCATGCTGACGGACAATAGAGGCACCACTGCTGAATCCTATACAATTGCACTTTATAAGCACTTACACGAGTACATGGATCGTACAATCCCTAACAGAACCAAGATGCTATCCTCCAAAAAAAGGAAGCCAGTCTGGTGGTCCCCTACCAATAAACAAACTCTACAACAGAAGAAAGAAACTGTTGCAAAAAAGAGTAAAATCCTATGATTGGAGGAACTCTGTGGTCAGCCTCAGTAAGAAGCTGAGATCCCTCATAAAATCCTCCAGTGCTAGTTACAAAAAAAAAAAAACGCCACTGATTCTAAAGACAACCACAAAGCATTCTATAGCTATGTCAAGAATCTCAATGGCAACACTCAGATCTGCTCTGAGTTACAGCACAATGGCACTAAATATACAGAACCAACTGATATTGGCAACATCCTGGCAGATAGGTTCAATGCTAACTTTACCTCTCTCTCATCCCCCAAAGGGCCCATCTCTATACCGGAAGAATGGAAAGTTCCTGTAATCACGGCTGCACAGGTAAAAAATGCACTCTCCAAAGCCAAGAACACAGCATCCATGGGACCTGACAACATCCCAGGCTGCGTTCTACGTGAACTACAGAAAGAACTGGCACCCCACCTAAGTACCATGTTCAATCATAGCCTTACCTCAGGCTTTGTGTCCACTGAATGGCACACAACAACGGTTATCCCACTCCACAAAGGGGGAGCCACCACGGACCCCGGGAACTACCGCCCCATTAGCCTGACAAGCCTGGTCTGCAAGGCTATGGAATGTATCATCATGGAACTTATAAACAATGACATTGGTAATCTCCAAACTCTAGACCCTACCCAGTTCAGGTTTGTAAAAGGCAGAGCATGTCTCCTAAACCTGATAGACTTCTTTGAAGCGGTCACCAAAGCCGTAGATGAGGGTAAGGTGGTTCACACAGCCTATCTAGATCTTGCCAAGGCTTTCAACACCATCCCCCACTCTGGAATTATAGATAAACTCACTAAACTAGGTATAAATCCCTATGTCACAAGATGGGTTGCCAACTGGCTCACTGACAGAACCCACACTGTGAAAGTAGCAGACTCTAAATCCAACTTCAGACCAGTGACAAGTGGAGTACCACAAGGTTCAGTCCTAGGTCCTCTCCTGTTTGGTATCTACTTCTCTGAAGTACAGGCTAATACAGAAGGTCTTTGGCTAACAAAGTTCGCAGATGACTGCAAACTAGGAGCCATAATCAAAACTCCTAACAATGTGGACATCCTACAAAAGGGCCTCACTGAGACAGATGCCTGATGTCAAAACCATGGCCTCAAGCTCAATGCCAAAAAGTGCATTGTCATCCTTTTTGGTAAAAACTCTGTACCCATGAACTACCACATAGGCAGTAGTCTACTTAACACCGAAAGTGTGATAAGAGACCTTGGGACACAGGTGGGCAGTAGTCTCTCCTTTGATAATCACATCGCCACAGTAGTCAGGAAATCCTTCTACGTGGCACACCTCATCACAAAAGGTTTCTCATCCAGGAAAAAAGAGGTCATTGTTCCCCTCTACTCATCACTCATTAGACCCATTATAGAGTACAAAACCCCTTTTGGTATGTACCTCACAAGACATCTACAACAACTGGAAAGGCCACAGAAATACTTCACAAAGAGGATTACCAGCCTCAAACAGATGCCCTACACAGACCATCTAAAAAAACTCCAGCTTTACTCTATCACATATCGCCTACTCAGAGGTGATCTCTGCCTAACATACAAAGCTATGTCAAACCCAGAGCTGTTGGACATGCTCCACTTAAAGAAATCCCAATCCCTCTGAGCTACATGCTCTAGGGACCTAAACCTTGTCACCACAATAAACAGAACATGCTGGAGGGATAGATTCTTGTCCCAGACACTTCCCATACTCTGGAACAAACTACCTATCTATATCAAACAAAGCTCCTCATTAGCACTCTTCAAGAAAAATGATTGGGTGGGAGATAGGAAATTCACCCCGGGTATCACTTCCGTGGCTCTGCTTGACAGGGGCACAGGAAAATAATTTTCTTGGGTGGCAAAAGCCAGGGTACCGTTTGACTAGGCTTATATAGGCCCTAGGGCCAATAGCCTAGTACCTACTTATGAACCTATGAACTAGGGATTCTACTTCACTACCTCCTTCCTGTCCTGGTATTTTAAAGTATCTCTTGACCATGGTTCTTTCCTTCTTCTTTGTTTATTTTCTAGTCTTGCTTTGAGCTAGGGAATTATTATAAACCTCTAGTGTTTCTTCCCCAACAATATGTAGAAGTCCTTCATTTTCTCAGCTTTGTAGTCAGAATAGATTAATATATTTCAAAATGCTATTTTAACCTCTTCCAATTTAAGGGTGGTTGCAGAGCCTATGTTTTCCATAAAGGATGTAGTAGCTTATTTTTTCACAGTAGCCACTTTCAGCATACCTGTTCACTGCATACTTAATTCTTCTTGTATTTATTTTTAAATGTTCCTGCCTATGTTGCAAATACTCCTTCCAACTCTACACTTCTGTTACCATTTGCTGTTATTATTTTGGGTTCATTTAACACACACACACACACACACACACACACACACACACACACACACACACACACACACACACACACACATACACATTCACTCATACACACTTTAGTTTTAGATATTGCTACATGATGCCTGATTCATGGATCAGCCATAGTAAATGTAATGTCTGCCACTACACAGGCAAGTCATTATATCCTGAACAGTAGTATGGAGACCTATCCTGAGTGTTGGATTAAAGAAGGACAAGCCAGTAGGTTACAAAGCTTCTTGGGGGATGGCAGGGGGTGCTCATGTGTTATAGCACATATGGTCCTTTGACCTTTGGAACTACAGATACCCGTAAAAAGAAGGAATGGGAAGTAGCTACAACATGTAGATTTAAGGTGTGCGATTTTTCATATGAGAGGTTTTACTGCTTAGTGATATTACAGCAAGGAAGGCTAAGATCTAAGTCTGCCTCAGAAAATCGGACTAATGGTCTGACACTTTGACTAGTGAGTCAATGGAGGAGGCATGACAAAGAGGTGACCTATATATGCAGATGTAATAGGTGTGACATAAAACTGGCCAAAAGGTAAAAGGAACTAAGATATGGGACCTATAGGCTATCACATGTTCAGACAGAACAGAAAGGACATGATAGGGATAGGGATAGGATTAGCACTCTAAATTAGGTAGAGCATACATTGTGAGGTAGTTGAGGACAGAGAGGAAAGCCAGGGAAGAAAAGAATGTCAAAGACTATCAAATGTCAGATAGCAGTCAGACTCAATGGGAAAACATGAAGAGCTAATGTTTACATACAGTGCCTCAACGACCACAAGCTGAAAGAGAGCATGATGGATAGGAAAAGGAGTGGATAAGATCTTGGTGCAGAAAAAAGAAAACTGTTATAGTGGGAGACTTTAATCATTCCCATATCCAAAGCAGGAAAATACAAAGAAATAGAGTAAAGGAACTAGACTGAGAGCAATTCATTCTACTAATATGGGAAGGTACAAATATGATAAAAGGCTAGATATAGTATTAACAATGACTAGGTGGTTCAGACTGAGAAATAATAGTGCCACTGACCACCATCAACCATGCAAGTGTCTGTTTTACTATGAGCAAGGGCAGCAAATTAAAAAAAAAACAAAGTATTGAATTACTGAAAGGCAAACTATTGGGAAGCATTTTGATTAAAGACAAGTACAATGAACAAACTGTAGTTAAATATAAAGAGGAAGTTACAAATAGCTATGGGGATTGAGAAAAAGAAGGAAGGTGGGCTGAACTAAGAGTTTTGTGCGGTTCAAAAAGGAGGCTAATTAGGAAGGTCATACAAAGACACAAGTTATAAAATACAGGAGAGGAGTACAGGCAGAAATATGAGGCAACTAAAAACAGCTAAAAAGTCATAAGAAAGGCAAAGATGACTTTAGAAAACTTTGCAGCAGAAGGAGTTGAGAAAGGGAAGAAAGGATTCTCTGGACACATAGGAGAAAAGGAAGGGCAATAAAGAACTGTGGTGATTGGGCAACATGGTGAAATGTTCAGTTAATTATTTGCTTCTGTCTTCCCAAAAGAAGAAAATGGAAGAGGGACAGTTTGGAAGGATAACACACTAATCATAGGTGACTCGATAGTGAGGCACACTGATGTCACACTCAGTAGGTTGAATAAGCAGAAAGTAACAGTCAGCTGCCTGTCAGGTGCCAGGATTCACCACATAACACACGCATTCAGGTCCCTCAACAACAGGTAGAAATATGACTGTCGTTGTACATGTGGGTGTGAATGACCTGAGACGTACCTCCCTGGACTACATGAAAAGAGACATGGAGGAGCTCACGGATTATGTAGCCCAGATGGGTATGACCCTAGCCCTGAGCAGCCTCCTACCATCACCCAGAATGATACCAGAGTACAAGCAGAAAATGATTGATTTCAACAATTGGCTACGTTTCTGGTGTCATTCTAATGGGATGCAGTATCTGTCTGCCTGGGATGACATGATTGACAGACCTAGATGATTTGCCAGAGATGGCCTGCATCTGTCACCCCTGGGCTTCCAGATACTGGCCAAGGCTCTTGCCACCCCTATACTGCCTTTTTTCAGGCGGTGTTCCAAAGACCAAATTACCATCGTAACAGTTACAAACAAATGCAATCTGAGGATCTCAAAATGCACTCGCTCGAAGCACTTCTTAAAATGAAGAACATCGACATTTGTGCTGTAACAGAGAACTGGTTCAAGGCAGCAGATAACACTCCTGCACTACCAGGTTATAACTCATTCCATACCTTTCGGCCCCAGAACTTGGGGGTCTATATCAGATAATCAAAGTTTCAGAACTTCGAGCACCATATGGTCGACCCCATATGATCAAAGTACTGAAACTTCGAATACCTGATTAAAAAAAGAAAAAAGAAAAAAAAAACAAAAGTAACTGCTTTAAGTAGGGGGGGGCAAGTCCCCCTGCACCCCCACACCCCCCTCTACTTAAATATACCAACTCCAAGATCGCACTTTAATGGAGTATGTTACGCTGTAGTGCAATATTGAGTTGGTATATTTATGTAGCAGGAGGTGTGGGGGGTGCAGGGGGGCTTGCCCCCCTGCTTAAACCCTTTTACTTCACTTTCATTTTTTTTTTTTACTTGTTCGATGTTTTGTAGCTTCGATCACTAGTGCTCGATGTCTAATGATTCAAAGTTGTAAAACTTCAACAATTTAATATAGACCCGAACTTGGACAGAAGCTCCAGAGGCGGTGATGTTTCCATATTCATAAAGGATGCGCACACCTCCAGAGGTAGCCCAACATGATGCATCAGAGATACTTCAGGTGCAGCTAACATTGGGTAAGACAGCAATTCAGGTCGTAGCCTGCTATAGGTCCCCAACCATGACCCAAGACTCACACTCCATGTTCCTAAGCACCCTGGAGAATATTAGGGTCCAACCTAACACTCTCATACTGGGCAACTTCAACTACCCCTCCATTAACAGGGAAAACTACTCATGTACCAATACACTTCCCCAACGTGTCCTGGAATTCATTAATTCCAATGCCCTGGACCAGCTCATTCTTACCTCCACTAGAGGTAGCAACATCCTTGACCTGGTCATTACTAACATGGGTGACCATTGCTCTGTACCCATAGTCAACTCCTCCCTGGTTAGATCCAACCACAAACTAATCACCTTGGAAACCCACATCCCTCCCACCCCCACCCCCCTGCAAAGGTAACCACCATGAAAAACTTTTCCAAAGCTAACTTTGGGCTCCTAAAAACAGAGGTGGCTAACTTCATGACACCCATGCAATTACAGAACAGCTGCATAACCACTGAATCCTACACTAATGCCCTGTACAAACACGTACACAAATGCATGGATCTTGCCTTACCCAATAGAACCAAGACGCTCTCCTCCAAAAAAAGGAAGCCAATCTGGTGGTCCCCTGCCATAAACAAACTCTACAACAGAAGGAGGAAACTGATGCGGAATAAGATGAAGTCCCAAGACTGGAAAAACTCTCTTATCAGCCTCAACAAAAAGTTGAGATCCCTCATCAAATCCTCTAAAGCTGGCTATGAAAACAGAGTTTCAGCAGCTAGTAAAGACAATCACAAGACCTTCTATAGTTATGTAAAGAATCTCCACGGCAATACTCAGATTTGCTCGGAGCTGTTGCACAATGGCACCTCCTATACCGAGCCAACAGATATTGTCAATATACTGGCCAACAGATTCAGTGCCAACTTTACCCCTCTCTCCCCCACCAAAGGACCAATCACAATACCAGTAGATTGCAAGGCACCCAGTATTACTGCTGCACAGGTTAAAACAGCACTGTCCAAGGCCAAGAATACAGCTTCTATGGGACCTGACAATATCCCTGGCTGTGTTCTACATGAATTACAGAGTGAACTGGCACCTCACCTGTGTGCCCTGTTCAATCACAGCCTCACCTCAGTCTTTGTCCTTACCGAATGGCGCACTGCTACAGTCATCCCTCTCCACAAAGGTGGATTGACTACACACCATGTTGGGCTACCTCTGGAGGTGTGCGCATCCTTTATGAATATGGAAACATCACCGCCTCTGGGGCTTCTGTCCAAGGCCCCATTAGCCTGACAAGTCTGATATGCAAAGCTATGGAATGCATCATCATGGACCTAATAAACAAAGATATAGGGAACCTTCAAACACTGGATCCTACACAGTTTGGTTTTTTTTGAAGGGTAGATCATGCCTGCTTAACCTGGTTGACTTTTTTGATCAGTCACCAGAGCTGTGGATGAAGGCAAGGTGGTTCATAAAGCCTACCTTGATCTGGCCAAGGCCTTTGATACCATTCCCCACTCAGGAATCATAGGCATCCACCCCTATATCACTAGGTGGGTTGCAAACTGGCTCACTGATAGAACCCACAGTGTGAAAGTAGCTGACTCCAAGTCAGACTGTCGACCAGTCACTAGTAAATTCCCACAGGGTTCGGTCTTGGGTCCTCTCCTGTTTGGTATCTACTTCTCTGAAGTCCAGGCCAACATGAAGGGACTCTGGCTGACAAAGTTCACAGACGATTGCACGTTGGGAGCCATAATTAACTCCCCAAGTGATGTTGACATCCTACAGAAAGGCTTCACTGAGACCAGTGACTGGTGTCAGAACCATGGCCTTAAGCTCAATGCCAAAAAATGTGTCGTCATCCCCTTTGGGAAAAACCCAGTTCTCATGAATTACCACATCAATGGTAGTCCACTGAACACAGAAGGTGTCAAAACAGATCTGGGAACACAGGTTGACAGCAACCTCTCTTTTGACCACCACATTGTCACTGTGGTCAGAAAGTCCTTCTATGTGGCACATCTCATTACTAAGTGTTTCGCATCCAGGAAGAAAGAGGTCATTGTCTCCCTCTACTCTTCCCTCATTAGGCCAATCATCAAGTACAATGCCCCATTTGGCATGTACCTCACTAAACACCTACAACAACTAGAGAGGCTGCAAAAATACTTCACAAAGAGGATCTTAGGCCTTAAACACTTGTCCTATATGAACAGACTCAAAAAACTCCATCTATTCTCTGTCTCATATCTCCTTCTTAGAGGCAATCTCTGCTTGACTTACAAAGCCATGTCTGACCCAGCTGTGTTAGAAATGCTACATCTAAATAAATCCCAATCCCTCTCCACCACACGCTCCAGAGACCTCAATCTCATTACCACAATCAACAGAACAAGCTGGAGGGACAGGTTCATAACCCAGAGACTGCCTATGGTATGGAATAAACTTCCCATACATGTCAAGCAGAGCACCTTACTGGCCCTCTTCAAGAGAAATCTTGATGAGTGGATGGGAAATAGAAAATTCACCCCGAGGATCACTCCAGTGGCTCTACTCGACAGAGGCACTGGGAACTAAGGTCGGGTGGCACGATCCCAGGGTAATCCTATAGGCTAGACTTGTAAAGGCTCCAGGGCCATTAGCCTATAAAATGGAACTGAAAGAGGACATCTGAGATACAGTTCCATGTGAAGTTAAATTATGAAAAAAAGTTGAAGGACTTAAGAGAGGGCACTGAAAAGTATCCTGACAATATAGCTCCCCCCAAGTTTCAGAAGAACCTGTCAGGTGTTCTTCTAAATCTCTCCACTCAGCAATAGTGAGGTTCCAAAAGGCTGGAAGGAAGTGTCACTCCTGAGGAGGATATAGAATTGACCCAGGAAACTACATACCCATAAACCTTATCTTGGTAGAAGGAAAAGTCTAGACGCAGATATCGAGGGAAAGAATAATATTTTTTTCCTGGAAAATAACAAGCAGCAGGATCTGTATCATCATGGATCTGTGAAAAATAAGTCAAGCCAGTCCAACCTGATTCCTTTTTATGACTGTATTATGCGGGAATGTGGTCATTGTTGTATACCTGACTTCAGTAGAGTCATTAACTCAGTTATTCACACCAGACTGGTGAGAAAACTAAAGGGACCTTGAGTAGGCAAGTTAGAAGGGAAGCAAGATAGTTTGGTAGCTGGAAGAAAAGAAATTCTCTCTCAAATATCCTGAAATCAGAGTTCTTTGGTCTTTGCACCAGAAATCTGAAGGTGTAGTGAGAACAGGATCACCCTGTTTGTGGATGACACTAAGGTAGATGGTAATGTGAAGGATGGGTGAACAACCCTCCATAGAGACCTGAGGAGGCTGCCAAGTGATATCAAAAGCTTAATGCTGGGAAATGTAAAACACTTCACCTGGTCTTCAATAATCCCAAAATAGAATGACAACTTGGAAGAGTGCATACTGTATGTGGTTTATAGCTTTGCGAATGACCTAGCTACAAGCAGTTGCATGTCATGTGGTTCACTTTCTTGACAGTCCAGTGTGTGTCTACACCTCATGAATGCTGGAGGTTCTGCCACAATATTTTTGTGTTTTTTTATGACCATCTTGCCACATGGTACTTGTTGTTTCGTCTTTTGTCTTTTCCCGGTTAGGGGTCGCCACATCGGAACTCCGGTCCGCTAATGATTGGCAGTAGATTTTTATGTGCCGAGTTGCCAGCTCTGATGCACAACCTTCAATGAAGGTACGCCAATTCACACATATTTCCACACAGAATACGCTCTAGCTGAGAATCGAACAGGACAACGTCTTACTGTGAGGCGACAACAAAACTAGGAAACAGAATTGTCTTCTATGAAAGAAATTTGGTACATTCATATCATGCACGTGTAATCTCTCAAAAATTTTTTTCTTCAGCTGATTGGGAACCATTATTTTGTCTAATACCTAATATGCATGCGATAACAGTGCCTCCAAGAAAGATATTAGAGCAAGACTTAGCTTGGCACTTATGGACAGGAAAAAGAGTATTGTAATGTCTAAGAAAATAGTTACACATTCGCCATTACTAGAATAATGGAATGTGAACATACTAACTGTGTTGCAAGCATTTGCCATTGGGAATGGTGGAGGATCTGTGAGAAATTCCATGAATATGAATATGGTAAAGAAATGTAGGTAGAAACATACCACAAGTGCTTGTAAATAGTATTCCAAAATGTCATTTTATATAAGGCTCCTATCAGATCACACAGGATGTTACTTAATGCACAAAAGTATGATCTAAACAGTGGCAGCTGGTGACTTCAAATCAAAGGGGGGCTGCAGAAGACAGCTGAATGGGTGGGGTCAATGGGAAGGGGTGCGGCCAACTAGAAAGGGGAGGAGCTATGCTCCAAACCACAAAAACTTTAATTAAATACGCTGCCCTGGGTGCCAAACCGTCATTATGAGAGTCCAATCAAGACAAAATGAAGTGTAGAAGAATAAAAATATTTCAGTTCATTGGCTGCATGTCAGCTTACTTAATATCTAGATGGAAACAAAAAGTTGTGAGGCATGAAAAAAGAAATTACTTTTTAAATACATTACTGGAATGCCAGTCAAAATCAAGTATAAGAAAAACAAGCAGCACTCAACTCAAACCACTTCTCCTTGCACTGCAGTTCTAATTATAATTTATATTCATCTTTATTAAAGTATCAAGTAACACGCTGAAAGTAGAAATGTCTGTGATGCCCCCACTTGTAAAAATATTTCTTATCTAAAAAAGACCTGCTGCCTGACAACAACTATCTACTTGTTTCATGGGGAAAACATGATCAAAGTAAAAAATGAAAAACAAACAAGAAACAAGCTCAGAATACATTGCTTAAAGGATTACTGTACAGATTATGGACCACACATGATTGGCATTCTGTTTAGTTTATGGGTAAAGCCTGCAGAGATGACTGAAAGTCTCCAACAAGTGTAATGAGCTTCTTAAAATAATGTAATCCTGTCCTTTATTACAAATACTGTCATATGCATTTCAATACCCAGGGCTTATACATTATCTAGTTAAGTATTCTCTGCATGGCAACAACAGAAAGGCTTTCAATGCTGTCTATTCTTTAACAGTATGCTTATTAAAGCTTACTTGCATCTTACGATCTCAAACAAGCTCACCTGATGGTCATTAAAGCATTGCTACTTAAACACAGAGCAACATGCACTTTGAGTAATAAGCATAAATCAACAGCACAAAAATATGACAGAAACCAGACCATTCTGCAAAATCAAGGACAGATGAAAAGCCACTGAAGTACTTGTGCCTACCTTGGATGGGGGAATACTCTGCACATTTACACTGCATAACTACTCCTTGCCTTGCTTGGACACATCCAGAGTCACTACATGGGGAGTGGGGTGCAACAAGTATGTCACAATTTGAAATGTCTCTGGCTGACTGTGATGGCCCTGACACATTTGTCATACCTCTCAACCTCAGAGCAAGAAATCTGGACAAAGCCATACATAGAAGTGTAAATATTGCTCTTATAAACTTAGAAAAATAATAGAATAGGTCTTGCATTAGTATGAATTTTCTGAAGGGTATGAAATCTGAAACTCAAATGTCTGTCATTATTTTCTAACTCCAGTCTTTAATGATTTGTCATTAATTTGCCAAAAAAAAACACAATTTTATGAAAACGGGACCAAAAATGCGATGCAAAAATATAAAATAGCCACACAATACAGCTGGGAACCTGTCAAAGAAGGGACACTTTAATATTAATACTGCAAACTTGAGCAGCTGGCAAAATAAAATAATCTAAATGCATTTCTGAAATAAAAGTAATCTATAACTCTGATTATTACAGTTATTTCTTAATTGTAAACCCTCCATGTTTTTTTCCAAAATTGCTATTTTGTGGAGGGATTATTAGGGGGAAGAGCAACATTTTAAGCCAAAATCAGGGATAGTTGAGAGGTTTGGCTATGCCTAATTCTATAAAGCAATTTATTTGCATGTACCTCTCAAATGTCAAGGCAATAAATCTGGACAAGGCCAAATATATTGGGGGAACATATAAACAGTACTAAAAATTGCTCTTGTATAAACTGAGACAGTTGATAGAATAACAGGTCTTACTTTAGCATGCATTTTTCTGTAGGTTATGAAGTATGAAACTCAGTGTGTCATTATTTAGTGACTTAATTCCTAAATGATTTGCCAGAAAACCACAAATTTTATGAGGAACAAACCAAAAATAAGAAGCAAAAATAAATTAATTCTTTGAAAATCTGGATAGTTGGGAGGTATAGTTCAGCTGGGGCTGTCTTTGAGTTTGCCGCCCTTCCCCCTCACAAAATCATGGTCGAATGGAGCCTCCCCCCTGCAGCCATTCCAATGATTCATTACTTGGCTATTTCACTCCATTTACCATAAACACTAATGTGCATACTGCTTTACTTCTATGATGATTTGGACTTCATTTGAAAGTTTTATTTTGCATTTTACAGCACAAACACTAAGACATCTGCTAAACAAAGCAATGCAGTCTCACAATGAAAACAGACCTAGCATTAAAACTTCTCTCCCCTTGAAACTCACATTCATTGAAACAGCATTGAAACCCACATTCAAAGAAAATACATTTTGCCAGTGGTAGATAAAGATTAATTCTGGGCTGTTTTTAAATCATAGGCCCCTTGCATATGAAACATACATGTGCTCTTTGATACACTTTCCTGATTGTACTAAATTAAATTCCTTGTACAATACAGTACAGCTGTTAGAGGGCATTTTAAATTTATTAAACAATAAAACAAAATGCATGCACCAATAATGACAAAACTGACCAATTCAGAAATTTTTTCCAGTAAACAATGAAACAAAATGCATGCACCCATAATGACAAAACTGCCCGGTTCAGAACATTTCCATCATAAAAGTCTACTCAAACTTCTACAGTCCATCATTATCAGTAAATATGCACAATTCTACAGTCAACCATTATCAGTAAATATGCACAATTCTGCAGTCCACCATTATCAGTAAATATGCACAACCTCTGAAAAAGTAAAAGTCATCTAAATAATTCCACATTAAAGAAATCTGTAAATAATGAAGAGGTTGCTGCTAGCAAACACCTTTATATTTCAAGGTTTCATCAAAAAATAAAGTGCCTGTTGCCCCTGCGGAATAAATTGCCTATATTGCATTAAAAAAATGATAAGCTAGTAATATTACAATATGAAATGGATGGCAAACTGATAATAGGCTCTTAGTTAGTTTCTTCACCAAGGAGGACATTCTCAGTACGGCAGTATCCACCCTTTGTAGGAGTAGAGCCCACAGCCTTCTGCATCAAAAGCAAATACACAACCTGTTGTGCTATTAACAATGCAAGCAGACTTAGCATAAGCAGCACTAAACTTCTCTTCCCCTGCAGCTCTCAGCTCCTTGAAAAATCTACTCAGTATTCAACTGCATCTCAACTTTGCAGCACAAGAAATCTGGAAAAAGCCAAAATTTATTGGGGGGGAGGTCAAAAGCCCAAAAACCAGGGACACATTAAACATTGCTTGCATAATCTTGGAAGGTTGCTAGAATAAAATGCTGTGTTACCACCATACATTTTACTGCCAAGGCCCCTGTGCAAAACAGTCAGAGCAACATACCACTATGCCAAATCAGCTGCTTTTTGAAAGAATAATGCTGTGTTACCACCACACATTTTACTGCCAAGGTCCCTGTACAAAACAGTCAGAGCAACATACCACTATGCATGTCAATTTTACTTCTGATGGAACAAAAACAATTTTCAGCAGAGGCCCAGGGAGAAATACTGCAGACACATCTTTGTAAAATGGCAGGACACCAGAGCAAATCCACACAAACACAGGGAGAAGATGCAGACTCCACACAGAAGGCACCCCAGAAAAGAATCAAACCAGAAAACCTATAGCTGTGAGGCAACAATACTACCACTGCACCATCAAATATGAAAGGAACTAACCATTCAGAAACCTGAAGTCTGAAATTCAAATGCCTGTCAATTTTATTTAAAATTTGTTAACAAGGACAGTCTGACTTGGAACAAAACAACAATTTTCAGCAGATGCCCAGGAAGAAATAATGCAGACATGTCTTTGTAACATGGGAGGACACAAAAGCAAACCCACACAAGCACAGGGAGAAGATGCAGACCCCACAAAGAAAGCACCCCAGCCAAGAATCAAACCAGAAAGCCTGTATCTGTGAGGGAACAATGCTACCACTGCACCATCAAACATTACGCATTTACACATTTAGAAACCACAGATATTATGAGGAATAGAACAGATCAAATATGAGGCAAAAATCTGCACATTTTTTTACAAATGGTGGTGGGTAGGGAATTCAGGCCCTTAACACCTGCATACAAGGTACAGGGTTCAAGCTTGAGGTATTCCCCACCACACCACCATGAGTTTGCTCTAGCCACCAGTTTATAGCAACTGGGGCATTACACACACACACACACACACACACACACACACACACACACACACACACACACAACTTGCTGATGGGCTACATAACTTGCTACTGATCCAAACAGCCCCTTTGCCAGTATTCCTTGTGTGATTGGTCCATCTTGAACAGTCCAAATTTGTGATTGGTGCAGCCTGCTGCTGCTGCAGTCCAGAGTACCTCCATTTTGTGATGTCACCACTGCACAGACTGCTGGACATCTTGGGGCCGAGATGCCTTTCCCCCTATCTAGACTGCTGAGAAAGCAGTCTGAAAGCCTGCGCACACTTCCAGGAATTTGCTGTTTTTGTGTTTCTCTATTTTATTTTTATTTATTTTTTTTAGGTGGGAGGGCTGCAGTCCTGCAGTCCTGTAGCACAAGCCACCCCTGGATCTAAAATTGAAATACAGGGCAGATAAGGAACTAGACTTAGTAGATATGTTGTGTATAGCATATTCACCACAAAACCTTGAACAGATACTAAAAGAAGACTGAGAATATTATTTGATTAATTACAGCCACTAGCAATGATAGGGGAGAATATAAAAGAATTTCATAGCCATCCTGACACTCTCCTAGAAATTACTGTTACCAAAAGACAGTATAGTCAGAGAATGGTTGGAGAAAAAAAAATGTCAGCAAGGAAAACATTGTGTCTTTATTTTTTCTTTTAAACCGCAGAAGCTTACCAGATTACCAGGCTAGAGATAAAGTAAGTATATGGAAGACACAGGAAGGTTTGCAGCCTGTGGACTGAAGTAGGTGGTCAAACAGCTGATTCTGTGCTGATTGTGGGTAAATAAAAAGCTGCACAAGAGGAATTGCAGATATTAACATAAAAGAAATATGTTGAAATTCAAGGAAGTAGAATAGCTACGAATCTCACAAAAAGTACAGCAGGAAGAAATAAAGACTGTGAAAACCGTGATGGCCAAGAAATGTAGAGATAAACTTCCCAAGATATATAGACAGTGTGAGAGTTAATCATGATAGTTATTAAATGTGTTTTGACTATGCACAGAATTATCTTATTTTGATGTAAAACATCACTGATCATTGTAATCTATTGCATTCTACTGGTTATGTGTGTGTGTGTGTGTGTGTGTGTGTGTGTGTGTGTGTGTGTGTGTGTGTGTGTGTGTGTATGTGCATATGTGGATCAAATAGCTTTAGAAACCAGTGACCAAGCTAGAGGAAGTTAAATGTCTTGTTTACTTTTCAGAGGTCATTGTTCATCCACTGTTTGTGTTATTTGTTGGCCATCCTGATAACATACTTATGACAAAGAATGATCCTAAAAAGCACAGATGAGGAACATGACTATTTTAGTAACAGCAACAGAGTTATGCAGCCAGACATAAACTGAGATAGTTATAGCCAAGACCAGTAAGATACTGGACAGTATCCTTAGAGAAAATTGTTATAGTAATAGATGAATTATGTTACCTCTTTGGATATCTCTTATCAGGTCTCAGCAAGAGGATTGTTTTTCTTCTTGTGTTCACAGAGGCTAAGTATATCAAATTAGTCAACAAAGTACACATGAGAATAACCAGGATAATAAAGTGAATGTGAGACAAGGGATACAAAGAGAAGCTACAGGAGCTAAACCTATTCTCATTGTGAATAGGTGAGAGAGAGTAAACATGATGTGAATATACAAGAAAGCTGGGGACAGTGTAATGGCGTAGAGCTGAAAAAGAAATAAAGAAGACAGATGAGGGTTGTTCTTAAGAGAATAAAGGTTCAACATTTAGCTTAGATGTTAGAAAGGACACATCCATAAAAAGTGCAATGGATGAATGGGACATGTCACCAGAGTATGTACGGTGGACCTTAAGACAAATGTGCCCTTTAAGAATCTGGGTGACAGTGGGCAAAAAGAATGGACAGAGGAGGAGACACTGAAAATGTTAGCTACAAAACTAAGGTAGAGTTTACAGATGTCTTGTCCTTTCCTGCTGTCACCAGCTATTTAATACAATGTAAATGTAACCAAAATTTCAGTCCTGAATACATTCCCTTGATGAAGTGACAGCTCCAAGGTTATATTATAGATCACTGATGTGACTCATTATAAATTTAGCTTCACCAGGTTTAACATATCTGATTATGTAAAGAGGAATCTGTTTCCTACATGGTCAATAAAATCTCTTGTCATAATATATATCTAACGGGCACTGTCTCCTTTGCTCAATGTCTCTGCCCAAAGGTTGAATACAAAACACCTGGCTTTTTTTATCTAACCTTGCACAGATAGTTAGACATATAGAATCTATCTCATATTATAACATTATTCCTAGTTCCTCTAACAATGATACACTTATAGATCAAGATGAAGGTAACCTTAACCAGAAAGTTGTAATGTATCAAAATGTAATACATGCTTTTACTTTATGCTGGAAACAAGGCTTGGAATTGCAAGAGGAAAACTTACCTACTTTGTGTTGCTGTTGTCCTTGTACTAATTTTGGTCTTTCACTTTATTAGTTCTGTCACCAGTGTTTATATCAGATGGATGCAAAAAATGTCACAAGCACCTCACAAATGAAACACCTGCGCTATGTTCTTAAATAGCTAGGGTAAGTGATGCTCTCCCTAAGTCTAATTTTAGGCCGCTAATCATACCTCTCAACTGTCCAGATTTTCACAGAATCTCCAGATTTTTGCCTCATATTTTTGATCTACTTCTCATGAAACTGTGGTTTTCTGGCAAATCACTGGCAAATCATTGAGGACTGAAGTCAGAAAATAACATAAGACAATTGAGTTTCAGACTTCATATCCTTCAGAAAACCTGTTATTTTATCAACTTTCTAAGTTTGTAAGAGCAACATTTAAAAAGTGTCCCTATTTTGGGGTCTTTGTCCCCTCATTATTTGTGGCTTTGTCCAGCTTCCTTGCTCTAAGAGGTTGAGAGGTATGCTGCTAGTTTACTCATAAATATTAGCATGACCTTGTACATTTTTGTGTGAAAATTGATGGAAAATGTGGGATATGTGTTAAACTTTTACTTTTGCCGTGTATCAGTAGTGCCTCAAGTACCAGAATTGTATGACGTTAAAGTCCATTGCCAGCAATATTTTATTTCGACTCCCAGGTCCTTCATTCTGGAGCTGCTTGATAATGGCCTCAGAATTCATCTTCTTAAAGCTCAGTTTACAGTCCTTGGGTTTCCAACTGCTGTATGAATACAAATGTATGTTACTTCCCATCATCTGTAGCTACTGAAATGTCACATTTTTTCTTTCTTTGTGATACGATATGACTGTGATACATCAGTATACTGTTTTACAATAAATGCTGTTATTTTTCCCAAGCACACTGCATTTACATATGTAATAACAGGGCTGTGAAAAACTAGAAAGGAATGTGCCTCACATGCCAACCCAAAACGTGAAGACCCTTTTTCATAATACCACTTGTGTGTCTGTCATTTATGTGTCATAATTTCACATCATTCTACAAACTGCTTGTAGGATACTGCAGCTCACAGTGTATTTAGAACTCCGGGGTTGTTCCCTCTTCAGGAAATATCTTGCTACATGTTATAGTAAATGGTGCCATTCCAGACCTATGAAGACAGGCTAAAATCACTGTACTATGAAGAAGTGACAACCAAAAAGATGAAAACTCTTGACATACACATATTCTTAGCCTGCTAGTTGAAGTTCTAAAATGATTTGCAACAATAACTTTTCAATTATGTGGAAGGGCATAACATATTAATTAACATCATGGATTATATTTCCTTATGCTGGGTTGGAGGACAGTATGTTGTAGCTATTTTTCTTGATTTCTCAATGACATTTGACATAGTTGATTACAAACTTCTCACAGCCCATGTGAAGGAAGTGGGATAAAGCCAGCAGGCAGCAGACACCAAAACGACACAACAGCTATCTGTTACAACATGCATAGTCCGTTGTCTTGTAAATCTTTACCTTGCATATCGCTGTTAACACAGAAGTATTACAAGGATTCAGTACTTGGGCACCTACTATTTGTGATTTCAAAAACAAAATTAATAATAGCACAGAAGTATTCCAGCTAATTCAATATGGCAATCATTTTACTTCTGCATAGTGCAAATTGTACTATAAAATGCATACTCAGTCATGGACAAAAGGGACCCCATCCCTCAAATTAAATTAGGGTTTTTCTACCTAATCTCTCACGTTTCCTCATCTAATGGTACACTTTTGCAAAACTGCTCTACTTGTGTGGGCTGGCTATATGTATTTGTAAAAGTCTGAAATTTATTATTTCTGATCTCTAAATTTCTTTACCTTTATACTGCTACCTCATGACTACAACCTCTATCTCACTGCTATTGCTAGGACACAAAGATGTTTTCCCTTGTTTCAAAATTCACTCAGAGTTTTCCTTCAAAATTGTATTCTGTGTCAATGGCCCACGATCACTGAACAGCCCAAAAGTTATTTCTCATAACCTTACAGCTTTCTCTAATGAACCATACTCGGAAGACAAAATCCTCACTTTATTCACCCTCCTGCTTCACCTTAAATCATAAAAAACAGTCATCTGTCATTTGTCTCAGTCACACATCTCACAGCAGCACAAATGTAAGCAACTTTGTCTACAGCACTGCTTCTCAGACTCTGTCACACTGTCCTCCCTTCAAACCACAAACAAGTCTTTGAACCTTCTCTATCTATGACCCATGGACACACAAAAACAACAGCAGATCATTATCAGTTTAGCTACAAACATAATTTTTACATTTACTTGGAGTTCCCAAAACAACAAGCTGCTGCTAACAGGTCTGAACCTCACTAAGGAGGCTAACTTCACCTTTTAAGAAATAGCAGTCAGAACTATTTTTGGTGTAAAATACAGCAGTGTATAATTTCCTGAATTCTCTTTCAGTTTCTTAACCAGTAAGTTTGGTTAATTTTAGAAATTTGTTTATATTATTATTGAACTTTTAGTTTATCCTCTTTTCTGCTTGAAAATTGTCTGCAATGTTCTTCACAAATACCCGTTTATCAGTTGTGCAAATAAACTATAAAATAGGTATGGTACATGAGGTAATGAGTCACTGTGAGAGTGTAGTATATGACTTATGGTTGGTAGCATATAGTAGAATAAGAAAGGAGAAGGTGGGCCAATATAAGTATTTAAAGTTGCTTACATCAATATGGTGGAAAGCTAATCATTAACACTAGGTATGAATGAGAAGTTAATCACAAATGCATTGAAGTTATGTAAATCAGTATCACTAGCTCAGTGATGAAAGACGTAACTATGCTATAAATTAAACCTGATAGCAGTACAGTACCCTAGCAATGCATTATTATAAAGCAGAGCACTTGTGTTAGCTTGTAAGCAAAGTTTCTGACGCTTAAATATAGCTATACTTTAAATCACCTGCTTCTTGAATCATCTCTAACATAAATAGTAATTACACAGGGTGAGTAAGACATTATCTGTCTGAGCTGACTTTTAGCACATTCTGTGCTAAATTCATATGCGGCTGAGCTGTACTGTAACAGGGCTGGTGTTACTAAAATTCTAACAATTTTCAATTTCCATTCTATATATTTTTGAATATAACTAATGCTACAGCAGGGAAGAGGTAACAATAAACCTAGAGTTCCTCCAAAGCTACGTTTTCAATATGTATTGGAACATCTTGTTACTATTGATTAGGCTGTCAAAATAAGGTAAACTTACAAACTATAAATGGGGCCAACATCTAAAATATTAAGATATGTGTTTCATTTAGCTACAAAACTGTGATTAAATACAACTCACTAAGCAATTATCCTATAGACATTAGGAACAATGGTCGAGCAAGTTAGAAACAAATTTGAAGGCAGAGTGGATGGGGCAGGACAGGACTTTAATTATAGGGTCATAGGTTTACAGGAGATTACTAGGTTAATGCCTTAACAGCCCTTACAAGCTTAGCCAATATAACCTGATTTTCCCAATCTATGACTCCTAGGGGGTTAGAGGATGACATTGATTTGTGCCATATTTTTAACTGTCCAGATTTTCACAAAATGTCCAGATTTTTGCCTCATATTTTTGATCTACTTCACATAAAATTGTGGTTTTTCTGGCAAATCATTTATGACTGAAGTCACAGATAATGAGTTTCAGACTTCATATCCTTCAGAAAATTCAAGCTAATGCAAAACCTGTTATTTTATCAACTTCCTAAGTTTGTTACAGCAATATTTCAAAAGTGTCCCTATTTTTGGGCATTTGCCTCCCCATTATCTGTGCCTTTTTGAAGACTTCTTGCTCTAAGAGGTTGAGAAGTACCTATGCCTTGAGTATCCTACATATTGCCCCTGTCCATAATGGACATAGGCAGAACCCCAGATATGAATTTGCGATTCCCCATCCATTTATCCAAATTTTGTTTGAAGAAGGCCAGGGAACTGCTCTGCTCAATGCGAATTGGAAGCCTGTTCCAAAGAAGGGGTAATTTCTGAGACACAATCTGTCTCTCCAACATTTGGTTTGAATCGCTGGCTAAGTTTAGGTCCCTAGATCGGGTGACCCTCATGCTGTTTGACTTGTGGATGTGTAGCACCTCCATCAAGACCGAGATCAGGCATATATCATCCCTTAATAGTCAGTAGGAGAAAGAGTAAAGGGATAGGGCTTTTAGTCTATCTGCATAGGACATGTTGTTTATACCCTGTATTTTCTTTGTGAGGAACGTCTGAGGTCACTTCAACTGATGTAAGTACTTAGTCAAGCACATGTCAACTAGTGCATTCTACTTGATTGTTGGTCTAATGAGAGATGAGTACAGAGGGATTATAATTTTATTGGATAAGGATGCCATACCTTTACTTATAAGTTGTGCTACATAGAAGGACTTCCTCACCACTGTGGACACATGGCAGTCAATGTTCAGGCTATTATCTATCTGTGTACCTAGATCTCCCACCTTTGAGTCTACTCTTAGGGGTGTGCTATTGATGTTGTAATTTGCAGGAGTACTTGACTTCCCAAAGAGAATGATAATGCATTTTTTTGCATTTAGTTTTAGGTCATGGTTCTGGCATTAATCATTTGTCTGATCTAGATCCTCCTGAAGAAAATCTACAACGTTAGGGGATTCAATGATTGCCCCCAGCTTGCAGTTGTCAGCAAAATTTGTCATCCAGAGGCCTACCACATTAGCCTTGACTTCAGAAAAGTATATTCTGAACAGGATTGGTCCCAGCACTGAGTCCTATGTCACACCATTAGTAACTGGCCTCTTGCTGGATCTGTATTCACCCACTTTAACCACATGTGTCCTGCCCATAAAATAAGTGGCTATCCATCTGGTGATGTAGGGATTTATGCCCATTTTCGCAAGTTTACTTATAATACCTGAGTGTGGAATTGTGTCAAATATCTTAGCCAGATTGAGTTATGTTGTATGTACTGTTTTACCCTCATCCATCGCCTTTGTGACTTTCTCAAAGTAATCCACCAGATTCAGTAGGCATGAGCTGCCATTGTCAAAGCTGAATTGGGTTGGGTCCAGTGTTTGGAGGTCTCCTATGTCATTATTTATCAAGTCCATGATTATTCTTTCCATGGCCTTACATATAAGACTAGTCAAACTTATGGGTCTGTAAATTCCTGGGTCAGTAGATGGTCCCCCTTTATGCAGAGGGATGACTGCTGCTGCCCCTCGCTCTATCGGTATAAAGCCAGTCCGGAAGTTGTGGTTAAATAGAGATCTAATGGGCCTGATAAGTCCCAATTTAAGCTGTTTTAAGAAGCAACCTGTTATACTGTCAGGTCCCATTGAAGCCGCATTTTTAGCTTTAGACGGCAGAGTGGCAACCTGTTTTGTGGTGATAATTAGTGGTGGAATGGTGGAGGGTATTTCTTGGGGGAGAACTGGGGGTGATGGAGAGGTGAAATTTAAGCTGAATTTGTCAGTAAGCAGATTTACTATATATTCTGGGTGAGTATAGGTGATACCATCTACAACTAATTCTGCACATTGTTGGGTCTTGCCGTTAAGACTGCGGGCATAACTGAAAAATGCCTTATGGTTATCTTTGGCTTTGGAGGCTATTTTTACCTGAAAGTCTGCTTTCAGGGAATTGACTAGTTCCCTGATTCACTTGTTTAGACTAATGAAGGACTTCTTGCTCTGTTGTGCACATTCCCACTTACTTCTTGACAGGATTTTTTTCTTTAGTTGTACAAACTATTAGTACCAGGGTTCCACCAGGGTGGTTTGTTTTTGCAGTTTGACCTGAGTGTATTTCGGTCTGGTATTACCATTTTTATGCAGTTGTTTGTATGGTCATACAATACTTTTGTCTATGCTTCTGCATAGGTTTCTGTGTTTTCTGGATTTGGCGGAGCTTGGAAGCTACTATGCCATCCCTTGATAGGGTGTAATTTACATAACAAAAGTTCTTGAAGTTTTTATGGTTAGGTGGGGGGACAAGTTTTACCTTTATTTCAAGGGAAATCACTTTGTGATCTGGTCTTACCAGTGAGGACATCACACTTGGGGGTGGGGTGCAGCACTCTCCCATATTTGTGTGCACCAGATCTAGGATATTTGTTCCCCTAGTGGGAGTGCAGACTAGCTGCTCCAGGGCATTTGAATTTACAAAGTCAAGAAATCTTTAGGCCTGCTTGTTAGTGGTTGTGTACGCCTCCCAAATAATGGAGGGGTAGTTAAAATCACCCATGTGTGTGGTGTTGGGTTGGATGGTGAGTGATTCCAGTAATTTCAGGTATGATGTATGGGATTCCTGGTTTGTAGTGGGAGACCTGCAGCTAGCAAGTATATGGTAGTGGATTTTTTCCCATGGTTATTTGGACATGGAGTAGCTCAAGCATGTCATAGTGCCTTACCAGTCTTGACATATGCTTGATCTTTATGTAGATAGTTACAACTTTGCCTTTTGCTCTTTCAAGTTCAGTGGGTGGTTGGAATTTATGAAAAGCGTTATAGCCATGCACTGCAACTACACAGATGTCAGCATTCTCCAGGGTGAGGAGAGCTTCCAGGGAATGCAGTTTCTTGTTGAGACTCTTAGCATTGAGCAGTAACACCTTTAGCTTGTCCTGAATAGCTTTTGTTATGTTGGGAAGGTTTGTCTGTTTGGTAATGCTTAAAAAAGGCACTATAGGGGAGGAATTGTTTTGGCCAATATTCGAAAGTCTAGAGGTGACAGGTTAAGAGCATCCCTGGAAAAGTAGCATAGCTTCTCAAACTTCCTTCCAGGCTGACAAGTATTGAACCCATGTGGAATGACACCAGTAGCTAAGCCAATTGTTAAAGTTAATAATTTTTTACTGGTATTGTGGCATCATCCTTGCAGATGGTAGAATGCTGCTCCATGCTATGTTCATATACGGCTGTGACACATATTCTGACAGCTCAATCATGTCTCTCCATATATTCCAAGGAGGTACATCTCAGGTCATTCATGTCTACATGGTCTATGACTGAGTCATACTGGTACTTCGGAGTAAGTGACCCGAGTGCTTGCATGCTCTGGAGAATCCTGGCCCCTAACAGGCAACTAACTGTAACCTTTCCCTTATCCAGCCTGCTAATAGAGACATCAGTGTGTCTCACAATGGAGTCTCCTATGACCAGAATATTGGGTTGTGGAGTGTTTCACCTTATGAGCTTCGTAGCTGAGTCACAATGAGATGTGGCTTTATGTGTTGTGATGGGAATTGTCTTGTTTGTGTGCATGTGGAGTTTTTGTGGACTGTGCCTGAGAGTCCTTTGAGGTTTGGGTAAGTTACATGTGAGCACCTCCACCTATGTGGGTCTATGTATGTGGTCCATACCTCCCAACTGTCCCGCATTACTTGGGTTTAACTGAGTTTTGGGGTTCAAATGAACGGGTGCCACGATTCCTGAGTGGCACCCCTTCATTCCTGATTTTTTTCCACTTTGTTTACATTTTTCACACTGTTTCTGCCATCAGTGCTACCAGCCTATCGGAATTGAGCCCAGATCCAGAATTGAGCTCATTTCCACCTGTGAGCGGGAACAGTTATGGATCCAGTAATAGTTACAGCAATGGCTGGCGAACGCGTATGCTGTGAGCGGGAGCTGTGGGATGGATATCCTGGCTGGCTGAAGAACTGGTAAGGAGTATGTAACAGCGACATGTATGTGTGTGTGTGTGTGTGTGTGTGTGTGTGTGTGTGTGTGTGTGTGTGTGTGTATCGAGGGTGGATATAGCAAGAGTTGTTAATACTTGCACTGTTTTATAGTCACATTAATATTCCTGAAATCAAATTACTTTAAGCAAATGCATTTAATCTGTTGAAAGGTTAGATAACTTCAGGTAAACCTACAAATAATTATTGCTCTATAACTTGTACGGAATGCAAGGTTTGGGGTGTGTTCCATAAGCTATGCAAATGGGCTGCATGAAATAACTTCAACACACACACGTTCCGTTCCACATATATGTATATAAATATTATGTTGAAGATTTTTTTACCTTGGAGTAAGGGCATTTCTCCAAAAAACTTCTGCTCATATTGTGTGTTTGCCTGTTACAATTGCTGAGATATTTAAATCCATGAGTTTTTCACGAGCATTTTAACTTTGCTGAAATCTGTTAAATAGGTGTGTATCATTATTGTTTGTGGATAATGTAAGATTTACCCATATTTGGTGCAACTAATCACAACTAGCCATGGGTAAATCTGTAATGCCTATACACAGATATGGTTTACTGTAATTATACAATGGCATGATTAAAAAAAAAAAAGCTTGATACATTTGTAAAATAATGGTACTGTATTAGAGAACTTAACTTTTGTTCCATTGCTGCTTCTCACTGACTGTAACAATGGGTGATGCCTTGGTGATACACTTAGTGTTCATGCACACACTTATGTATGTGAAGTCACTTCCACAGTACATCTGTTTTAGTATAGCTGCTGCCAGTTTGTTTTTCTTGGACTGAGTAGATTACAGCTCGAATGTGTACTCATCAAGCTGTGTACTCAAGGATGCTCACACCTTACTAACACAGTGCAGGTGTGCTGAACATATGTTTTTAATACACTATATAGATTTCCAGGATATTTTTAGTGCAGAGAGGGTGTATTTTATTTTTTTGTTTTGTTTTTTTAGGCTGCTAATTTAGATTCTCTTGTTAGTAGTGCAGAGAAAATGAGCTGTATTTTTAATCTACACTGATTTACAGTGGCAGCAGTTTGCTGTTGTTTTGAGCTTTTGGAGCAGGCCTCATTCTGTGAGTAATGCTTAATTTACATTGACATGTACTAATGAACAACCAATCACATTCATGCTTTTGAATTACTAATCATCTTTCATGGTATAATTAGCAATATAAAATTGAGTTTATGCCTCACAATCTAATTTATGTTACCATTTGAAAACATTAATTTCTGCTGAACCACTTTGCTGTTAACACATTTTAAAATAATTTATGGCTCTTGTGTTACTTATTTCTGTATGAAGCATGCTTTTATAATTTTATATTGTCAGAAATGGCTCCTGGTAAACCATTATAAGTATGCATTAGTCAAGGTCTGTATCTTTTAACATCTGTAAGATGTGATTGAGTTAATGTTTGTCTTATTGTGATTTTTTTTAAAGTTTCAATTGACAATCCTAGATAATAACTAATATTTCTACAGATTTTTTAAGGAAGATGCACAGTCTGATATGTTTTATTTGCTACCAGAAACAAGCCTGACAGGATACGTATTTCATTATAATGTAGAGAATTGAATATTAATGTCAAATTTCTAGCCTGCATGCAGCTATAGTTTGATTTCTAACTGTATGCAGATTGCAGTTCTCTTAATGTCCATGTGAGTATCCACATGTTAGTCCAGTTTCCCACCACCTCTAAAGCAGTCAGGTATATGTCTTAGAGAATTCCCCTTTTCTGGAACAGGTTTCCCATCTGTGTGAAGCAGAGCTCTTCCTTAACCCTATTCAAGAGAAACCTGAACTAGTGCATGGAAGTTAGAAATGCACCCCAGGTCTAGCAGCTGTAGCTCTAATAGAGAGAGGCAGCCTGCCACTATGTTTCTTGTTTTGTGTGTAAGAGGGGCCAATGATTTGAAAACAGTGCAAAGGTAATCTTTATCCACCACTGGGCAGATGCATTTTCCTTGGATGTGGTGTGTCTTTCAATGCTGTTTCAATGAATGTGAGTTTCAAGGGCTGAGAAGTTTTAATGCCAAGTCTATTTTCATTGTGAGCCAGTATTGCTTTGTTTAGCAGCTTTGTTTAGCAGATGTCTATTAGTGTCTGTGCATTGTGCTATAAAATGTAAAAATGAAGTCTAAATAATCATTATAGAAGTAAAGCAGTATGCACACATTAGTGTTTATGGTAAATGGGGCAAAATAGACAGGTAATGGGACATTGGAATGGCTGCAGGGGGACTCTGGTGCCATATTTTGGTTGTCTGTTCTTCAGTTTGTGTTTGAAAGTTAGTATCCCACAATTCCATTGGGGTGGGCGGGATTACATAATTATTTATGCAAATTTGATGTTAATCAGTGTACAGAGTTGTACCTATGTTTCATGGGCCTTGTCCAGATTTTTGATGTTTCCAGGTTGAGAGGTATGATGAGGTTCTTTGCAGGTATGGCAAGTGATGTGTATGAGTTGCAGACAAACCTGTTTGTTGCTTTTTGTGTCTGTATGTGAGAGTCTAGCCTTCAGTGTCAGTGTGTAACTACTGTAATATACTGCATTTGTCTTTTTGAGAATTAAGTGGTTGTCAGCATACATAAGGCAATTGTTACATTGCCTCAGTATGCCCATGTCCACCAGGCTGGATGCAGAGATAGCAGGAAAGTGCCCATCCATGGTTGCAGGTCCTAATGTGTACTTGAAAGGATAGGAGTGAAGGGTATTTGTAACTGACGAGGGAAGGGTGCTTACCTGGTGTAATCTGCAGCTAACCTAACTAGCGATGCTGCCCAGTGCCAAACCAGATGCTCTCTGAGCAGCAATTATTGGTGAGCAGACCTCTCAACTGTACCTATTTTGGAGGCAGAGATGTATCTAGCTGTTGTCGTACCCATGCTGTCTCCTGATTTGGTGCCCAAACCCCACTCAACTCTAAGTTGAAGTGAAAAAAAAAAGGTCATCTGCCACTCTGTCATGGAGCACTAAGCGCTTCACTTCTGACAAAAAATCCCATTGTTTTCTTTTGAAACTATAGCAAACCGATTGCTACATTTGTAGCAAGCAGTTGCTACCGTTTGTTGCACACTCTGAGCATTAAGTACTTTAGTTCTGAACACAGTTGCAATACTGGCAGTTAAATGCCAGTAATGCACCGCACTAAAGACAAATCGACATCTACTGATTGTATCCCCTAGTACTTTGCACCAAGGACTATTGCACCCTTTGCCCCACCCTAGCTATGCAACTGTTTGAAGTTACATGCTTATTTTCAAGCTTGATTTATCCCTTTACATGATGTACAATTTTTAGATGTACTTACCTATTTTCAGGCTTGATGTATCACTTTACACGATTCTCTGAATTTCCCCACCCCATCACACAATATTTTAAATTTATTTAATACACAGGAAACCATTCTACATTACCAACATTTTTATTTTTATTTTACATTTGTTAACCGGGATGGTCCGACTGGATGAGGTCCATTTACAGAGGAGGCCTGGGGAGAAAAGCTTCACATAATTAATAATAAGAATAATGTTATACAAAAGGAAAACAGAGACATCATAGCAGCATTTGAAAAAAAAAATCAGAAAATGTACATATATACATTTTGTTAGTTGTGAATAGGACAAAAATCACTACAAAACAACATACCAAGGGTAAGGGATTCCTATATAATCCTATATAATAATGGATAATGTTGGCACCAGTAACTAAAGAGGACCCTATGTTACATCTTCCTTTTTCTGAACCCAAAATAGATGACTTCATGAGGTAGATTTTTGTAATCTCATTCATTAAAGTCTACTGATTTTACACTGTGTATTTGATATCATACTTATATTTTTGTATATTTTTGTCACTCTCAGTTTTTTAAACTTGTTTTTTTTCAGTAGTATTCCCCCAGTCTTATCGGAAATTTGAAGAGTTATTTGCTATTTGGTATCCGAATGTTATGCTAAATTCATGATAAGATTTTTGGCTGGATGTACCTACTTTTCATGAGCCTTTGTACTAATTTTCAATGTCTGCAGGTTGAAATGCATGTTGGTGAGGTATAGAGAGTGGGTTAAAACTGATCTCTGGAAAGTAGGCTCAGTCGGGGAGTTCAACACATTTGCATGGACAGTTGGTCAGCACCAGATATAGCAAATGGTAAGTCTAGGTTTAGTAGTTTCACAGCTTGTTATGGCAAATACTTAAGTCTGTGTTTCATCATTTGCACAACATGTTCCTTGCAGTAGATAAATGAGTTGATTAATTCAAGCGTAGTGACCAGTTTACAAATGTTAAATATAAGAGTTGCTTGGTTAGAAATCAGTTTGGATTAAGAAAGTTGTGCCGTAAACCGGAAGCTGAAAACAAAACAGTAAGACCACAACATCTTTTACTGAAATGTTTCTTCTGCTGGCCGGATTCCTTTCGTGGAGATAGAGTAACATGAGTTGACTGGCTAGAAGGAGAGGAATGAGCCTTCCTCTGTTGAAGCGTCCTTATACCAGGCAGTGAAAGCTAGGTGAGCAGGCCAGGTGTTACTTCCAGCATGATACAGAGGAAACCATGTGGCAGTAGCTTATCCCCAGTGGTGGCCTAGATGGAATATTATGTGACTAGATGTTGCAAAATGTCTATTTTTGTGCCACCTGAGACAGAGAGTTTTAAACTTCCGACCACTGGAATTGGAAATTAAAACAAATGCATTAAGGTCTGAAAAGTTCAGTGCAGCCAGACAGCTTCGCTGTGGGCTAGCTCTGGACAGTGCAGCATGGGGTGAATGGGTGATGGGGTTAGAGAGTAAAGGATAGGTCCTAGGATAGGTTGAGCTGTTGAACAAGTCAGATAATAGACATGGAAGTGTGGGAGCATAATAATCCATATAGAAAAAAGAACAGAGATATTCAGGGCTACTTGCAAGGGGTACAGTGATGTAGACCCAGCTGATAGGAGCAGCTGCTATGTTGGGCTAGTATATAGATAACAGGAAGGCTACATGCAAGATGTAAGATCAAACAGGAAAAGTAGACCATGAGGAGTTAGAGAAAGGTCATGGTTTCAGGGAGGCAGTTAACAGCTGGAGCAGAGGTGTGCAGGGAAAAGGCAAAGCTTGACTACCTATCCCCAAAGTTAAGATGTGGACCAAACAAATTGGTTCACTTTAGCCATTTGATGATGAGGAGCTATTATTCATCTAAGACGTACGGCATACATGGTACAAATCCACACTGGTACTTCTGACCTGATGAAGAAAACATTGGGAGGTTGGCATAATGGTTAAGGTGTTTACATTAGAGAGAAAGTGTAGGGTTTGATTCTCACATGGGGTGATTGGCTAGGCTTAAAATGGTCCACAAGGGCAGTTAGGTTAGTAATAATCTCAGAACCTATGAGCCTACAAAATCATGGAATGTTAAAAACAGTCAGTATTAATTCCAAAGTAGTTAAAAACATTTTTTTCCAAAAAAGGAGTAATAAAAAATAAAAAAATTGACAATGGGTCATATAAATCCCACCCCCTGTACATGTCATGGTATGGCCTTCAAATCTGCACTGCTGTTACCAAGCAATATGTAATAGATTGAGGCTATGGCCTCTTAATCTGCATTGTGACTACCAATTAATATGTAAGGTGGGAGTGGCCTTAAAGGTGTATGGTAAATGTGTACTGGTACTGCTGCTTTGTGTAATAACCAACACCTGGGATAGCCAGATAAGCTTCTAAACTATACAGCTGTAGATTAGAATTATAATCACTGACTCCACAGGATTTCACCCACCTCAGAATGAGTAGGGTGGCTGGGAGGCCCATATTACAAACTACCTAGGAAAGATTTTTAGGGTATCTAACAAGTAGGAGAAGTGTAGGCTTATTTGTTATTCCCTTTAACCATGAGGCAAATTGATGAGAAAGAAGAACACGTGTCTTAATCATTTCTATATGGCAGTGAAGAAAGGCCATTAGAAAGGGAGAGTGGGCAGTCATGATCAAGGCTGATGGAGCGTTATCCCTACAGTTATCACCCATCAATATAAATGAGTAGGAATCTCAAGGTAGAGAATTTGAGGATCAGTACTACGTGGGAGATTCATGCCCATGAGTTGCTCAGTAGTTTACAGCACTGGACAAATTCAGTACTTTTTTTAAACTGGACAGTAGTGCAGGTAACCTGGGATAACAATATAGTTCATTATCCAGTGATTTTTTTTTTTCATTGGATGGGCGGATTTTCAAAAATGCCTCCATTCAGTGGAGAGCTTCACTAAGTTATGTGATGAGATGGAAGTACCTCTGCCAGCAGAAAAATCAAAGAGACAATCCACCAGGATATCATTCCTGTTTGTGTCAAGGAAAGTATATATGTCAACTGGCAGGAGACAGCACTGGAAAAGCTATGCAGAACACTGAGTCAGGTTACAGCTTGGAGCTAAGTTACTTTAAAGCAAGAACTGAACGAGCTATTAAATTTCACCTGAAAGGTAATCTCAGTTTGCAGATCATTTATGCACAGGTTAATGATGAATATAGCAGGCTGTGCTAAGCTCCACCATAGAATTAGGCTTACAAGAAGATGAAAGTGCATATGTATGTGTAGCTCACTTTCACGTGTTGCTTCAGTGGGGTAGGAGGATGGCACAGGGTCACCCCAGGGGAAGTTTAAGAGCTCTACACTAATGCATCAGGAGGGATAAAATTGAGGGATACTTTAAGGGGACATGGTTCAGTGACAGAAGGCTAACAGAAACCAGCTACTACTGGGAAAAACAACCTTATGCTCTTTTAATTACTACTTAATCCCTGCAGCTGGTTTCTGTTAGCCTTCTACCACCATTTGCCTGTGGCCATCCAAGTACTGTTGGCCCTACAGCCCACTTTTTGTCCAGTTGTCAGAGTCACAAAACCGTATTCTGTATGTAGAACTCCAAGCAAAATTCCATGGCAAATAATATCATTTCAGATATAAAATATACTAAAATAAGTTGGGTAGCACCTCCTCAGGGTGGCCTAATGGTTAAGGTGTTTGCCTTACAAACACAAGGTACAGGGTTTAAATCTCACAGGGGATAACTGGCTAGGCTTAAAATGGCTCACAAAGGCAGTTAGCCTAGTACTAACCTATGAACCTATGAACATCAAGTCTGCAAAACTAGAGACAAGCAGTCAAAAGTAAACAGCACGTAATGCCATACTAGCTCTAACATTCTGTTGACCTCCATTTTAAACAGAAGAACCTTCCTATTTGTCTGTTTTCACTGTGACAGCATCATGCATGGGTGAAAAGAGAGATGTAGCATGGTACATTCCCAAAAGTGAATTGAGGACAGCATTCATCAGCTTCAAAACCTCCTACCTTAGAGAACTAGAAGAGAAAATATACCTCATACTCTTACACAGCCTTCTTGAATGATAACTATGCATCTCCATTAGTATCAGGATCAAGGCCTAACATGCTAACCTCTTTCTCCATCACCAGTATCCAGCCTTACATTTACTCATGAAATAGGCTCAGTGTGACCTCAGGGTACTTAATTGCAACCTAAAAGACAGTTACCAGGCACTTAAGCTTCAATACCCTTGATGACAATCCAGTGTGTAGATTGGAGGCCATATTGCATATTCAACCTTACAAATGCAATAAACATATATAGATTTACCAAACTAATCTCTACTCCTACCAGATACACCAAATCATCCACCAATATGGATTCCATCTTACATTGGATCCTTACAAATAAACCAAGTAAAATATGGCAATACTATTCCAGACACCCTTACTGACCGCTTGCCTAGTCTTGCAACAATAGAGCACATTCATTACCCAAAACAGCATCATTATAACTTTGCTTGCAATCTCTCCACCTTCAACAAAGACATGTAATTACAAGCTTAAAATGAATAAACTGGGGAGTACTAAACACAATCAGTTTAGATGAAGCAGGAGCACTTGATTTGTAGAGAAGGAGGTTCAGCAGGAAGCATAACTGCTGGACACAGATTACATGTTGAAGTATAGCATTCCATTAGTGACTTGAAGGTATACATTAGCTTGGGAGATGAAAGACAGAATGACAATTTTTAGGTGAGCCATGGTTAAGTAGGACTTAAATTCAAGCACGTGCACCTGATACTCTTGTTATAGGTGACTCTATTGTCAGACACACTGACGTCCCGCTCACCAGGCTGAATAAAGAGAAGGTCACAGTGAGCTGCCTGTCTGGTGCTAGGATCCGACACATAACGCAAGCACTCAGGTCACTCCAAAGCAAATACAAATATGACTCAGTCATTGTACATGCTGGTGTGAATCACCTGAGACGTACCTCCCTGGACTACATGAAAAGAGACATAGAGGAGCTCTCTGATCATGTAGCCCAGGCTGGTATGACCCTGACCTTGAGCAGCATCTTACCCTCACCTAGAATGATGCCACAGTACAAAGACAAAATGATCGATTTTAACAATTGGCTAAAATTTTGGTGTCATTCAAAGGGGATCCAGTGTCTGTCAGCCTGGGATGACATGCTCGACAAGCCACGTTGCTTCGCTAGGGACGACTTGCACCTGTCACCACTGGGCTTTCGGATATTGGCAAAGGCTCTTGCTACCCCCATAGTGCCTTTTTTAGGCAAGGTTCAAAAGTCAAACCCACCCCCATAGACAGCACAAGGAACAAGAAACTAAGGGTAATGCTGCTAAACGCCAGAAGTCTTAACCTCAAGATGCACGCACTCGAAGCTCTCCTCAGTATGGAGAACATCGATATCTGTGCAGTGACAGAAACCTGGTTCAAGGCTCCAGAGAGCACCCCAGCACTACCAGGCTATACCTCATATCATGCTTTTCGGCCCCAAAACCTGGACCGAACCACAAAAGGAGGGGGAGTTTCCATATTTATCAAGGATATCCACACCTCCAGGTTAGTGGCATTGCACGGCATCGGAGACCATCCATGTGCAACTAACAGTGGGCAAGACTGCTTTTCAGTTTATAGCATCCTACAGACCACCCTCTCAAAGTCAGGAATCCCATTCAGCTTTCCTGAAAACATTGGAGAACATGAAGATCTCTCCGAACACATTATATTGGGCGACTTCAACTACCCAAACATTGACTGGAAGCACTACTCAAGCCCCAGCACCTTAGCCCAAAGATTCCTGGAAATTATAAACTCAAATGCTATGGAACAACTAGTCACCACTCCCACAAGAGGGGACAACATACTAGACCTGATCATTACCAACATGGGGACTCTATACTCCACACCAGAAGTATATCCCTCATTGGTAAGATCAGACCATAAATTAATTTCACTGGATGTCCACAACCCGACCCCACCCCCAGCCCAGAAAACCACAGTGAAAAACTTCTCAAAAGCGAACTTCTCACTTCTCAAAACTGAAGTGGAATCCTTCAAGGCCCCAGGGCCAGTGGAAACTACAGCCCAAACTGCAGAATCCTATATAAATGCATTCTACCGACATCTCCAGGAATGCATGGATCATGCTAGCCCAAACAAAACCAAGACCCAATTATCCAAAGGCAGGCGTCCAGTCTGGTGGACCCCTGCCATAAATAAACTGTACAACAGAAGGAGAAAGCTGCTACATGATAGAGCAAAATCCCTAATAGGGAAGGCATCTCTGATCAGTACTAGCAAAAAATTACGATCCCTCATAAAATCCTCCAAGGCCAGCTTCGAGAGAAAAATTGCACAGGACACCAAAGACAATCATAAGGCTTTTTTCAGTTATGTTAGAAACCTGGGATGCAACTCCCAGACTTGTTCTGAGTTGATTCTAAACGACAAAAAATACACTGAACCCGCAGACATCGCCAATATCCTGGCAGACAGGTTCAGTGCAAACTTCTCCTCCCCCCCCCAAAAGAGCAAGTATCTATCCCGGCAGAGGGCTGCCTCCCAAACATCTCAGATGTTCAGGTGAAGGCTGCCCTCTCCAAAGCAAAAAACACTGCTTCCATGGGACCAGATGGCGTCCCAGGTTGCGTCCTACATGAACTACAAGAGGAACTAATCCCTCAAATAAAACATCTATACAATCTCAGCCTCACTACAGGATATGTGCCCACAGAATGGCGTACAGCAACAGTGGTCCCACTCCACAAAGGTGGAGCCTCTACGGACCCTGGAAACTATCGCCCCATAAGCCTGACTAGCTTAGTCTGCAAGGCTATGGAGAGGATCATCATGGAGCTCATAAACAAAGACATTGGGGACCTACAGACACTAGATCCTACCCAGTTAGGCTTTGTTAAGGGCAGATCCTGCCTTTTGAACCTGGTTGACTTCTTTGAAACAGTCACCAAAGCCATAGATGAAGGGAAGGTAGTCCACACAGCCTATCTGGACCTTGCAAAGGCATTTGACACAATACCCCACTCGGGCATCATAGATAAGCTATCTAGCTTAAATATAAACCCCTATGTCACAAGATGGGTCGCAAACTGGCTCAAAGACAGAACCCACAGAGTGAGAGTTGCTGGAGCCATGTCAGACTCGAAACCGGTCACAAGTGGCGTCCCACAGGGTTCTGTCCTGGGACCACTCTTGTTCGGTATATACTTTTCCGAGGTACAGGCAAATGTAGGAGGACTATGGCTCACCAAGTTCGCAGACGACTGCAAACTGGGTGCCATAATCAACTCTCCAGCTGCTACAAACATCCTTCAAAAAGGTCTCACAGAGACAGATAACTGGTGCCAGCACCATGGTTTAAAGCTAAATGCCAAAAAATGTATAGTCATACCCTTTGGCAAAAACAATGTGCCCACAAATTACCACATAGGCGGAAACCCATTAAGTACAGAGAAAGTTATTAGGGACCTGGGGACCCAAGTTGATAGCAATCTCTCCTTTGAAAACCACATTGCCAAAGTGGTTAGAAAGACCTTCTACATAGCCCACCTCATCACAAAGGGTTTCACATCTAGATCAAGAGAGGTAATCGTGCCCCTTTATTCATCCCTCATCAGGCCCATCATAGAATACAATGCCCCATTTGGGATGTACCTTACCCGACACCTGCAGCAATTAGAAAGACCCCAAAAGTATCTCACCAAGAGGATCAAGGGTCTCAAACAGATGCCATATGCTGCTCGGTTAAAAAAACTCCAGCTCTACTCAGTTGCATACCGCCTACTACGAGGCGATCTATGCCTGACATACAAAGCTATGTCAAATCCAGAATTAATGGACATGCTCCACCTCAGTAAATCTAAATCCCTTAGAGCCACACGCTCAAGGGACTTGAACCTCAGCACAGAAATAAATAGAACTTGCTGGAGGGACAGGTTCATAACCCAGAGGCTCCCTTTGCTCTGGAATAGAATTCCAGTTCATGTGAGGCAGAGCACCTCACTGAATCTCTTCAAGAAGAATCTCGATAAGTGGATGGGGGATCGTAGGTTTGTCCCAGGGATTACTCCCGTGTCACTATTAGACAGAGGCACAGTAAACTAAACCTTAAAAAGGGCACAGTATACTCAAATCAAGGGGTGGCGTAAGCCATACAGAATCAGGCTAGGCTTATAATTGCCCCAGGGCAGATAGCCTAGTATGAACCTATGAACCTATGAACCTATGATTTAAGTGACATACAGTAATGTGTCTTAGCAGAGCGACCAGAAGAAAAAAAAAAAAAAAAAAATATATATATATATATATATATATATATATTGTAATTCTATTCTAGTTTTGAGGTTGGAGATGAAGTCTGGTTAGTTAAAATTCCAGATGCATGAAGAAGGCTACAAAGATAGTACACTGTAGTAGTAGCAACTTTTGCAATATGAGTGATGAATTTTCTTGTTTTACATGAGCCTTACTTTTTGACTGATATAAGGAGTGAGTACTCCGAGATAGTAATTGAATGTTCATTCAACCAGTAATGAAACTAATTTTTTTTCTGTACTTGGATCTTCAGATAGGACCTAATTATTGCACATAACTTCAAAACATGAGTTGGTTGATGTGGCTTGTCTCTTTCTTGAGAAAAACATAGCGTTAGTTTTGCTGCTTTGCAAAGAAACTTGAGTTTTCCATACAGATTTTCATCTGATTAAGCTTGTAGGATGAATAGTTGTGATTTCTTCCATAAGAGTAAAGGAACAGGATGTAGCTGAACCCACTGCATATTGGCATTCTTTAGATACATCATAGCAGTTAGGCATATTAATGACATAGTTGAAAGCAGAGGACCAAGAAATGATCCCTGTGGTATTCCCAACACATATAACATTGGAAGTTATGTAAAGTTTGCCCAATGCACAACATGGGTCCTACCTTACAAATAGGTGGAGAACCACTCAGTAACTGGAGCAGATCACCCTAAATTTCATGGTAGCAAAGAAGTATGGTATAATTTAATGTGCTGAATGCAGTAAAGCTTCCAGAGACTAGCAACCCAATGGATTTGCCATGTTTCAGTCTTTCACAGAAATCTTTTGCACAAAGATAAGCAGTATTAATTCTATACCATGAGCAGGAAGGAAAACACACCAAGAAGATATTATTTGCTGTACTATAGGATCTGACCATGTTTATTTATTTATTTACTTTAACTTATATAAATGTCCATATGTTTCAAATATATTAGACAGTGAAGAGCTATATTTCTATGGGATGAATGTGAATACAACTGCAGGATATGGATTGTTTACTGTCAAAGTACAGCTAAAAATGCAAAGTAAAATTCAAAACAAAACTATAATGACTTTTTCTGTTTGGAAGGGCAGCTAGGCTTCAGTAGTAATTAAAAGGCAAAGCTATAACTTTTGTTCTGGATGAGAGATGCAAAAAGAAACACACTCACTTACAATTAACCAGACCAATCTAGTTCTTTTTTAAGGAATTACATTACTCAAATGAGGTTGGCAGTCATTTGAGTGTCAGACCAGAAAAGTGGCATACACTTCTAAAGGGAGACTTTTCCTGGTTGTTGCTGTGCTAACTGTATATGTTTTAAGACTGACTCATCTTGAGAGACCCTTGCATTGGTCAAGTGGCATGACCTTCTTGATTTGTTTATTAATTTATCCTTTGTTGATCTCTTTGCAGGGGAGACCTGAGGTGGCAGTTATACTACTACAAGAGGAAATGTGACCATTGCATTGGTGAACTTCCTCTACTCTTTTCCATAGGTGCTGTGGGATCTTTTACATCCACCTGACCTACCACCGATTTAAGCAGATGGAGCCTCAGGTTAACATCTCGTCTGAAGTACAGCACACTCATGAGTGCAGCACCCCCCTCGGTCTACCTGGTGTGGGAATAGAACCCACAGCCTTCAATACCAAAGGTGAGTGTGCTACCTGTTGTGCCACTGACACAATATGACCCACCTCTTGCTTTGAAGGCCCAGTTCACAGAAGCCATTTTTGGAACAGTTTTTGTGTTGCTCTTAATGTGTTTTATGCAATTTTTTTCTCCAAGCATGAGTTTGTTCTATTTTACACATTTTAGTCCATGATAGTGAGGGTCTATATTAGATCAGCGAACGCTTAAACAAGCGAACGCTGATTGAGCGACCTTATGTAAGTGAAAGCTTACTATCTCGAACTGTCAGATCAGCGATTTTTTTCCTAGGGAAAAAGGAAAAAAATCGCTGATCCAAAACACATACACACAACACAAGCACACCAAACAAACAGACATCCACACACATACACCTAAATTCTGACACCTAATCCTACACTAAACTATGCACACACCACTAACTATTCACTTACCTTAACTCAAACCCTAACCCTAAGGTCTGTCACTATCGCACACTCACCTCACCCACTCCCTAACCCTAACTCACCTAAACCCGCCCTAACCCTCACGTCCACACAGTCGCACACATACCTAACTCGCGCCCTAACCCTAACTCACCTAACCCACCCTAACACTCACATCCACACAATCGCACACCTACCTGAATCTGACCCATAACTTTCCACCACAGCACTAAAAATGCCAAAGCAACAGAAACGGACAACCGAATTCTTTCCCTAGGAAAAAATTCGGGTTTCTGTTGCTTTGATATTTTGACCATTCACTTAAATAAGGTCGATCAATCAGCATTCACTTGTTTAAGCATTTGCTGATCTAATATAGACCCGATAGTGAGTAGCCTTTTTAGTCAGAATTGAATTAGAGAACAGTTATCTGTTTAGTTAGCAGCTTCCTGGAAGCTATCTGCTACAACCATTTACTTTACATTCTTCTGTGTACTACTGTACCATGCCTCAATATTTAGTTTCTCAAACTGTGCTATTTGGATTGCCTTAGTAAAATTTGCATTGGATTTCAAAAGCTTGTGGTTGATTATTTATTTATTGACTGAGTGACTGAGTTATAAGAACTAGTGTTGATCCTTGGTGCCTAGCTGCTAATATCTATCTTTGAAAGAAGAAAGACTGCTCAGATAGCAGTACTATGTGTTTTTATGTTTCAACTGGCTTATTTTCAAAGAGTATAACTATATCTGGTAGCTTTGTGTAGGCTACCTTGGGTTTAGGTAGAGGCAATACTACCATGAAGCAAAAGATGGTTGTAGTACTTGGAGGTATTACCAGCTTCTCCTGAAAATCAGTGTGTGTGTGTGTGTGTGTGTGTGTGTGTGTGTGTGTGTGTGTGTGTGTGTGTATGTATGTGCATGTGTGCGTGTGTGCGTGTGTGTGTGTGTGTGTATTGTAACAGTTAACATGCTGTGGATAATGTAGTGTTATAAGACTCTGCACTCAGAGTGGAATGACTAAATGGTTTGTGAATCCAAGATTCCTGTGACTGACTCTATTTTGTTGTTGCTCAGTGTGGAGCCTGTTTCATTACAGATGGTGTGGGCCCATAGCCAAGGACAGCAATGCATGTTTTCTGTACTCTGTTAGGGACAGATCTCACCTATTGCTTATATTTATATATGCATTTGTAGTTTATTCTGTTTTTGTGAGGGGTGTAGATCAAAGGTCTGTAGCCACTGTCCCTCTGTCAATATTGTGAATCATGAGACCATACTCCTAGTGACCATTACAGCTGACATAAGCAGCTATTTAGCTATTAACATCTTGCTACAGAGGGTCTTACGGACTACTTAAGAGCTACATTTCTTATTTTGATCCAAACACAATAAAGTCACCACTCCTTAAAAGTGATTTCCTAAAAAGTATCTTGTTTATGTAGTAGTGATGTATGCAGTATTGCTGTTTTGTATTTATACCAATTCCTTTTTAGGATACATTGTTGTAGTCTATTACTGATTAAGTGATTTAAAAGCTTGTTAAAGGAAATATACGGTAAAGGGTAAATGGTTAGGGTTTGATTCCTTACCTTGGATACTTTTTTTTTCCAGATTCATTCAGGATACTAAGAGGTATTTGTTAAAATATGATTGGCATTTAAGAATGTTATAAGAATTACAGTTAATGTTTTTCCAGCAGATGAGCTACAATACCTGCATGGTGTAATGAAACATATGATTGAATTTGATTAATTAGTTTACTTTATCAATGGGGCATAAAAGGATACAATTATTAGGCAAATAAGAAAGGGCGGGAGTGTGACTGGGGCAAGCTGGTGGGATAAGTACATCCCTGCCCATGCACTCTGACATGGAAGCATGACAGACCCGATAGTAAGCTCCTTCTAATTTCACCTATAAGGTTGTTCTACTAAAACTCTTAGAAGTCCCAAGGTGATGCAGAGTCTGTGTTCCTTGTGTGCCTAGCTGCCCCCTGGAAGTCCAGATATAGCTTTTGTTCTCTCCATAGAAGTTGTTTGCAGGAAAAGAGTAGGTTTACAGATAGTTGCAATGGAAAGCATAAATCAAGTTCCTACAGTTATAGTTACAGGGTCCCATTTTACACAACTTAGTATTTTCTTGGCCCCACAAATTGTGACCATTTTGTTTATATATTTAAAAGCCACTGCATTGTACAATGCTTGAACAAACTGTACCATTTTCTCCTATAAGTGGAAGCACATATTATAATCAGTATTTATAAATTTAAGCAGCTTTTTGCTAAAGCAAAATTGTCAGGAAAAGTCATTAATGATAAATAAAATTCTGCTACGGTGTTTATTTGGACACGCTGCAAACTGTAACTGTTCATCTTATGGTTTTGTTGGTGAGATATGTGTCTGGTATGAATACAATGCCATTTATGGCATCACCCATTTTCAATTCAGTGTATCAGATGTCCATTGTGGGGTTTGTTGTGTTTTTCTGAAGGACAAGAAATTACCCCGATACATCCCACCTTACTACATAAATGAACTTACCACTCATTGATGACAAGTAACTTCAGTTAGTCTCTGTTATATAAATAATGTTTTAATGTACAACAATGACAAGAAATGGGCTACTGAATACAATATGCAAGACTTTGTACATCACTAACAAAATCCTCATTTTAAAGTAACAGTAGTCAGAACATATCCTACATATCTGAACCTGCTTTGTATAGCAGTCATAACATGCAAGTTGTAGAATGTTGACAGCTATGAAGCACCTCAAATGATATAATCTCAGCTCACCATGTGTTCATTTTGCTGTGATGATAGAAATTTATGGATTGCATAGTATTAATACAGAGAACATTCTAAAGACTGCAGTTTAAAGAATAATTATTGTGGTGGCCATTTTGCACAATCATAGCACCAAAGTGATAATACTTTAGGAATATCAGCAGAAGGCCTCATAACGCTTAACTGAAAGATGGAAACTTTTTGTGATAGACTGTGGCACAGATCAAGTTTGAACCTCATTAATGCCCCCTTAAATGTCACAGACAATAGCATAAAAGGGGTTGGAATCCCATCAGTGCCCACCAAAATGTCATGATTAAGGGGTCACTGAAATGTGATGGTTGGCACGAAGGGAGGGGTTGACCCCCACTAATTGCAACCAAATATGTGAGATGCACTGGCATGACCTGCTTCCAAATATGAAGAAAAGGCCCCAGCTGGCACCAGAGAAATGTTGTCTCAAGTCACATCATTCAGTGGGTTAAAGTATAAGAAAGAACGTGCACACATGTTTAACTCAATAATCAAGTCAAAAAATGAAACCTGGCCCCAAGACCATAGAGGGACTACACACATTGTTCTTGCGAGTATGCACTTTAAACTCTGACCTCCCAGATAAGGCTCCACACAGGCACCTCAAGAGCTGAGTGTTTGACCAAGCATTCCAGCCCCTTCCTCACTGCTCTGTGAATCATAGTGTCTTCCAATACCCTTAGGCATGGTGACTGCTCATCACACACGTTATTCTTTTCACATAAACACACACACACACACACACACACACACACACACACACACACACACACACACACACACACACACACACACACACACACACACACACACACACACACACATCCATAAATACATTTTCCAGCACACTTCTCCAATTCCCTTTCCTGGCACAGCAGAACTGCTATCACTCAGGCATTGGTCAGAGATCCACTGCTCATAACCTAAATATGAAATTATTCACATAAATTTTTTTTATGGTAGTACACCCAAATGGCCATGTTAAGTGGACACAAGAAGCCAGAGCTTGTTAACCAGTGGTAAATGATAATCCTCCTCTCGGTTAATAAGGAGTAATAATACATATATAATAAAGACCCAACCACAAGAACTTTCAAGTGAATAAATAAATGTTATGTATTAAGGCAAACAGTGTAGTTGCAGGTTAAATATGCAAAATACATAGAAAAATAAAATAACATTTAGATAAACATATAGAAACTCATTAAAGCCTACTGATACCGCCAGGTGTTTCCCTATTTACATCCTACTGATGTCTCTAGGTGTCTACTATTGCCTACTCATATTTACATGAATAATTCCAAAAACCATACTACATACAGGCTACTGAAAAAATTTATCTTAAGGCTGACATGATGGGCAATCCACTGCTACTTAGCCTCTGTCTCATTCAGCTAAAGAGAGATTAATTGTTGCCCAAATACTGATTTGTATATTGGCATAATTTCCATATTTTCCTAAATACCTCAACAATTAAGTGACTCAGACAAAACTGCTTAACATGACACAAAAACACACACCTGGGTGAATAAATGCTGCTAACAGTATGTGATTAGCTTGAGTTGTTAATGAGATGCTGTAAATTGTTTACAAAATATTACAAAGTTAATATTTAATATTTATTGTAACATATAAAATCAGTTTTAAGACTTGGACTCTAAAGAATACTGCCACTGTAAAGATTAATGTGTGCTAAACAGTTTACCATTTACACATCTATAGTGACCATTATGGTTCCAGAGATATGAACATTTAGTTTGAAATGTGAGAATATAACTTGATTTTGTCAAAATGCTCAGAATGCAGCCATTGGAAGTAAGAGTACAAACTTCCAGAGGTCAGAGACAATGACATTTTTATCTAAGCCAGCTACGTACATCTAATTGCCTGTAGCATGAGTACTGAACCCTTTACTGTTATTAATTCCCAGAAGATAACAGGCAAAAATTACAGATGGCAAATATATAGGGAAGTGATCACCTCAGTATCTTCCAAACAAAACAAAACAAGAGAGAACAAAGACTAAATTCATATTTTTATGCATTTCTGTTCATCAGTTGTACTGTACGACTTTATTACATCACTTCCTCTAGAAGGAAGCATTACATTACCTTCTTTAGTTGCTTTGCTTTCCTACAGCCAAAGTAACTAAACAAAGTCTGCCTCCTGTAAAGGACAATGACTTAATTCCACCAACACAGAGATAACAGACTTCACTGATTCACAAGATGACAACATATTTTTTTAACTGTCTACATTTTGTATGTCTTTATTGAAGTTCAAAGCTGACAGGTTGAATAATTACGTTTTTTTTTTTATCAGACAATATTTAATTGATGAAATGGTTGGGGTTAATTTATCATGAGGAAGTCCTGGTTAATAGAATGAAAGCACTCAATAAATTATAAATATATATTCTATGTCTGGCCTGTTTTTCTTTTTTTTTTCTTTTATTAGTTTTGTTGTGTGTACAGCTGGCATTTTCTAAATTTTGTGTTTATATTATAGATTCACAAATTTCTGTTATTTCATTCTCTTTTACATTTATAACAGATAAAAATCACACAATTACATACAGTTTACAGACCAAATGTGTCACTGGTAAGAAATGAGAAAGATAGAAGAAAAAATTTAATATTTTTTAAATTAGTTTTCCTTAACTTGTCATCAGTCCTGGTACCACATGTTGTTTAGATACCCCATAACAACAGACCAGATCCTATTGTATAATGATTCTGCCTCAGGGTAGACTAAGGTGAGATATTAGAATATAGGGAATGAGAGAACAATCTCCTCCTTGGGAAAACTCTCTGTACCATTTGGAATTTTTGTTAGGCATATGGTCACAGCTTGTTTTCATTGGATGATATCATGTATACCACCATGTTTGAAAATGATTGTTTAATACATGGAATAGAATATGTTTTTATGTGGAAAGGTCTTGGAATTAAGTAGAGCCTGAAACTGGTTGCATTCTGATGTATAAATAATTATCTGGGTTTTAAATGTATCTAAATGTGTTAAAGGTTTCTTTGCTTTATGTGGCCTAATTGCTTCCCTACCTGATTCCTTCCACACAGATTATTTCATTACATTTTTTATCTTGCTTTGCCAATAAATTAATAGGTTCATGTTGTTGCAGTAAGGGACACACTCTCTAAATACTGTTGATCTTTCTCAGGCTTCTGTCCTTCATTGCCATCTCTCAGACTCCTAAGGTGAGACATCAGTAGTTAAGGAAGAAGCTCATTTAGAAGTCATTGCAGGAAGAGGGACATTCTGTGGTTCCTTCTCATGCTTTCCTATTTTTGTAGTGACGTCTTATGATGAAGTGATCGCAACCAGTCCCAGCATTCAAAAATGTCTTTAAGTGGCTTATTTATGCAAATTTTAGAATGATCAGTTTGAATCATTTTTTTCTACATGTGTATTAACACACTGCTTCTGAAATACTTATCTCTTAACAGTTATAGTATTTATTCATATTCTTTCTAATTTGGTACCACTTGCTGACTGAACCATCACAGTATATCACCTGCTACCTACAAAAAGTCCCTTTATCTTGTTTTACTATCAGTGAATCCCTTCTTTCGTTAAACAGGGAAGATGGACGAGAAAGTACTGTGCTTTTCTTTTTAGATGTTTAAGTTACATTAAATAAAATAGATTATTTGAAAGGATTACTATATATAAGGCAATTTTTGTTATTTCTTAATACTATAAATGTGTTTGTGTGTACTGTAAGGGTAATATTTAGGGCCTGATTCTGAAAGGTATTTGCCCTAAGCACATCATGCATGCCAAGGAGCAGTTACTATGAAAATACAGGATTGGTCATTCTACAAAGGTAGACAATAGGCTTATTTGATAAAACAAAATGTGATATTGAAACTGAAGTATCAGCAGCCTATTCTGACTCTGTAATATAGTGTATACACCCTATGGCAATAAGCAATGCCAAAAGCAAACAGCAGGGCACACTATTATTTCCAGACAGATTTATGCTGGTGGCCATAAACTTATGAGACAGAAATATATGCATGGCTCTGTGACACCCTTGCACTGGCCCAGTAATCAAGGAGCCTCAGTCCTAACCACTGGCAACAGTGGGGGACATACACACTGGGAGGATGACAAGTGCACACACAGTAAAGTGCAATTTCCCTTAAAAGCACACAGAGATCACAGTCAGTCTGGGGTTGAGATCTCAGCCGAGTGGCCAAGCTAAGACATCCATCACCATCTCTGTCCAACTAGTGCTTTGTGTCCCTGCCCAAGTAGCTGACACCCACACATCCACACACACACTTTGAGATTTGATTTATATGGAAGCACAAACACACACACACACACACACACACACACACACACACACACACACACACACACACACACACACACACACACACACACCTGGGGAAGGCTGTCACACTTTTACTAGCTATGCCCCCTTTTGCCTAGACTATAAGGTAGTTCCAACTACCACCAGCCAACTCATTATCAGCTACTTAAGGCCCTTAACAAAGGTAATCCAATCATACTGTGTAATGTTACTAACAATCCAAATGGTAGCTTGACCAAGAGCAAGTTTATTTATAAGTGGCCTGTACAGTGTCACCAAATACATATGCAAGTACCCAAAGAGCTTAAATATGTCTCATAAATATCAGCCACAAAGATAGGTTTAAATATATTTAGTAATAAATACCAAAAGAACAAGACAATACCCAGTAAATCAACACTGTATCTTCAGAGCTCATAATCACAGGAAATATTTTAAAACAGCATTGCAGGACAGTCTCAAATAAATACAGAAAACATCTAAACTAATCTTTACTGTATTCCTAACTATATGTAAAAAGAGGTATTATGCCCTAGCAACTTACTTACAGAGCCAGGCAAGTGCAGATGGTGATGATGAGTGGATGTTCTTGATATGTCCATGACAAAATGCAAAATGCACAGTCTCTCTCTGAGAGAGTTCTTAAATTAATATCAAATAATACTGCTAGATTAGCTTGGATGACATCACTTTTTGTCATCTGACTTACGTTCCCAAGCTAAACCAGAAACTAACAAAATTTCACATCTCTATGTTAAAAATACATCTCTCTCAGATGTTTGCTCAGAACTGAAAGTCATAAAACAATAAAACACTTTCAAAACAATTCAGAAGGTACCCCAGTTCTCCTTGCTGCATTTGAGACTAACTTTTATAGCACAATCATAAAGCAGTCTAACTTCAACTTATTTTCTTGAAGTTTTGCAAGTTAACTCTGCATGTTCCAGTTTCTGCTATTAAAACATTCATTTGCACAGGTATATAGTTTATATACATTTCTGTTCTTTTCTAGTAGGGTGCACTGTGGACACATCCTGGAAGCTCAGTACTGTACAAACCCTGTTCAACACACACTTCTGTACCAGTAGTTTAATATACACATAACATATAGTTCTGTATAAATCATATCAATATTCACAGATGACATAGAATTATTTACAAAATACCAGATAGCTGGGCTGGCAGTGTGACAGTCTCTACAAGCAGTACAGATCAATGCAGCATACTGTGGAATGGGGAACCACAGCTGGGGATACTGCAGGCCATGATGGAGGATGACCTGCAAATGCAGCAGGCAGCCATAAGATGGCCATCATGGTGGTGAGCCAGGCTGCAGTTAAACCAGTTCTATGATCAAGAAATAAACAGATAAAGACTAGACAGAGAGCTATTGCAGACTGTCTTTGGAATGTGTGTCCCCACATGTCACGACAACCTGTGGGGTAACTCAGTTCTGCTATCAACTAAGATATGCCTATATCTTAGTATACTAGTCTCTGCAGCATTCCAATGACATACTAGGGGATACTGTATTGATGTCCCGGGCAGCTGCAAGTCACATTCTAGAATGATTCCTGGCAGTCATGTATCACAAGGTAAATGAACACATCCAGTTCTCCAGTATACCATAGGCATGACAGACCGCCATAGAACATTTGTATGCCATCACTAATGTCTCCCATGTCCTTGGTGTAATAGACTGCAGCCATGTTCCAAATAAAGACCCCTACTAGGGAAGATCTTGACAATACAGTAATTAGAAATGAGTGGACCTCCCTCAACTGTCAGGTTGTGTGTTTACTGGCATCATCATAAATATCATTGCAACATATCCAGAAAGTGTACATGATGATTCCATATGGAGGAAAAGGAGTGACATTTGAGAAATGTATATGGAAAGAGAAAGTCCAGAAGAGCTCTTAGTTGGTATACAACTCTGTATGGAGTGTGTACAACTATGATGGTAATGCTTTAACTGGTGCAACTAATGTACTGTCCATTCCAACAGGTTGCTGCATTTATCCAGTGGACCAATGGCTCACGATACCCACTCAGTCTCTATCCATGCCTGCTGAGGATAAATTGAATAGCACACATATGCACAAATACACACACACACACACACACACACACACACACACACACACACACACACACAAACACACACACACACACACACACACTCTCTGTAACATGTGACACCACTGATAGAGTATTTAGAATGCTGAATGCCCAGTTCAGGTCTGGATACATCCTGGAGTGCACTGCATCATAGAAGGCTGCAAAGGTGGTTGCAGTCTATGCCATGTTACACAATATGATAACAGCCAAGCACAGTGGCCTGACAGCTGAAGGTGTTAGTGAACTACATCAAGAACCCCAGGCAGATGAATGTGAACAACTAGAGGCACCACCAGTTGATCGGGGGACATATGAAGTACCACCAAGAAGTAGGTAATACATGTTGTTCCCATATATTCAAAATGAGATCATTCAGCAACAGCAGGTTTACAGCTTTGAGCCATGACATGTTATAGTGCGTATGTATATGTCATGACAACTTATACATGTTCACACTACACAACTACATTTAACAGGTGCAGATACATGTGTGACCTGTACATGGGGCCATCATGCAGACATACTTATATGCTATTCAACAGTAGACATATGCAGGGTACAGTGAACATCAGCAGTATAATGTTGTCTGACACATACGCAGTTGGCAAACAAGGCATATCATCCAATGGTGTACAAGGAGGTAGGCATACATCATCTGTAGGGCAAGTGTACCAACAATGCTAGGAACACAGTGTTTGTGTATGTCATGTGGTGTTGTGTTCCAGTCCCCTGATAATGGCAGTGGGTATACATACTGTTCAGAATGTATAAATGCATGTGAGCTCACAGAAAGGAATATAGGTGTCAGGCACATATCTCTGTATTGGTAGGATCATTAGGGGACTGATACATTATGAAAACATTTAGTTAGTTAGATAATTAGTTACTTCATTAGTTAGTTAGCAAGTTTGCCAAAGTAGTAGACTGATCACAATAGATCATTTACAGGCACAGCCCAGGCTGGATAGCTGGTTGACTTGCAGGTTTGCACACAGGCACACACACACACGCACACACACACACCATTAGCTATACAACTTTCGGTGTGGCTGATGAAAATGAAACAAGATGAAATTGGCTAGGCTGAGTAAATGTGTAGGCTTAGACAGGAGTGGTATAGCCTTTCCATGAAATGCAGGTGGGATGCTGATACTGCACAGTTTGTGTGGTCCATGTGCACACTTGTGAATAAAGCAGCTGTCATCTGTTGTTCGTTCACCAGGAATGGCACTGCACACAAGTGAGAACCCTGTTCTGTACCAGGAGCAGGCAAGGAGGACATGGTGTTATGATATGACAGGACAGCGATGGCGGGAGTTCAGTGTATATGTGAATATATGTCTCATTTGAATGTTACCATCATCAGTGAAGGCAGGTCATCCAAAGCTGAGGTCTCTATGTAAATCATCTAGGCAGTACTTATGTAAAATGTCTGGCAGTATGCAGATAAAAACACTACCCACAGCAAAGCATGGATGTGCTATATCAAGCATGTCTGCATATACTGGGATAGTAGACACCACTATAATACTAAATCGTTATGTATATGTAAAATGCACAGCTGGGAGAGTATATGTATGCAACATAACAGTGTATAAACGTGCAGTCTATAAGCTTTGTTAGTGCTCTGGACTATAACATATATCATGTGGGTCTATATTAGATGAGCGACCATTCCGATGTTCGAATCATAGATGATTGACATCATATGATCGAACGTTGGAAAGGTCGAAGGTGAAAGTCAACGGCTTTTCACGCGCAGAATGGGAAATTTTCCCTTTCTGCACTGAAGTGCGTTCTCGGAGTTAGTATATTTAAGTAGAGGGGTGTGGGGTGCAGGGAGGCTTGCCCCCCTACTCAGAGCGGTAAGGTAAGTTTTTTTTTTTTTTTATTATATAGTCGATGTTTCAAACTTTCCTCATATGAGTTTGCTCATGTGAGATTCGAAGTTTTGAAACTTTGACTATATAGTATAGTATACTATATAATAGGACATATATGCTCCATTATTAAGTTGATAGGAATGGTACCTTAACAATTCCCAGAAAAACCTATTAGTAAGTGCTCTTGAATGTGACTTCCCCTATAATGTGAAAGGGTGGTAGTATATTTTTGCTGCATAAATGTGGTGTGTGAGCCATGGCTGTGTGCATGATAGTGTTCCTTCATACAGGGCTATAGTCATATTTAGTTATATACATACTTAGGCATACGTATGCTTACTGTATGTATACATGTCAAGTTATATATATATTGGCTACATATATCAATATATGTGTGTACATGTATGTATGTGTGTGTGTGTGTGTGTGTGTATCGGTCTACTTTTTTTGATAGAAAACACATTTCACTGAAACTCATTTCATCAAAACCTCATTTCACTGAAAATGAATTGCCTGAGCACAATTCACCTATAGCTCACTTCAGTAAAAACTAATTTGAAACTCATTTTGTCTAAACAGGTATATGCCCTGTTCCCCACTGTAGTGCAATCCTGGAGTTAGTATATATAGTAAGGGGGTGGGGGGCACAGCCCCTCACATTGGGGGGTGTGGGGGGACATAGCCCCCCACCTATTTTAAATGTTGTAAACCATAGACATGGACTCTTACAAATCAAATGAATAACTCTTTCCAGAAAATAATATATACCCAAACTATGTGGGGGAATACATGCCCCACACCCCCAATGCACGGGGGCTGTGCCCCCCACCCCCTAACTATATATACTAATTGCAGGATCACACTACAGTGGGGAACAGGGCATATACCTGTTTAGACAAAATGAGTTTCAGTTAAATGTGTTTTCAGTAAAGTGAGTTTTCAGTGAACTGTGCTCATGGAATTCATTTTCAATGAAATGAGGCTTCGATGAAATGAATTTCAGTGAAATGTGTTTTCTATCCTACAAAGTAGACCCACACTTCTAATTGTCTCCATTTCTCCTAGAACTGTACTATTCACTTTCTGTTCACACTCTGTCTATTTTTTCTCTTTGCAGTTTGCTCAGGCCATCCACAAGCCTCAGGATCGCCCCCCACCTTCGGTTCTCAAGCCAATTTTCAGCAAAAGGTCAAATCAGCCATGGGAAATCTCAACTTTTAAACACAAGCCTTCCATTAGAACTAATTATTAGGTGAATGCCATTGAATTGTTTTTAACCATTTTCTCTTACTTTGTGACCATCATTGTGAGGTGAGCACAGCTGCATTGAGCTCCATTTAGCTTCTAACTTGGAGAACTTTAAGGAAGTCGGACACTAGGTAGGAACATACTCTACTAATTGTAGAAGTTCCTTATTCCCTCTGTATACAAACAGGTGAGCTCCAGAGTCTAAGGTTAAAACTATTCCAAAAACAAACCTTTAGTTCATTCCCAATTCCCTTAGCTCTACTCATCCTTAAAGAGCTTGCTAGCAACATTTGGTTTCTATAAGCTGAAAAGCTCTGGCGTAGTGTATTGTCTTACTTACATTTCCTGGTTCCTGATTGTTTTTTTCTTTTCTATTTGGAATCCCTCCTGCTGGGCTTGCTCTGCCCTCTCCAATTGCCCTTCGGGCCCACTCCACTCCCCCTACCCTCCCCCATATCCCACCCGCCTCCAGTGCTTCCACTCTTGAGCACTAGGCAGACCCTCCCTCACTCTATCCATCCAATTAGATGCACTTCCTGTTATCATGTTTCCTCCTCCTACACCTGTACCATGCTCGTGCTTCACCTGTCACTTCTTACTACACTCATATTACTATCTCACCTCACTACTTATCACCACAACACATTCCAGACACCCACTTTTCATCACACCACAAACCCACCTTACCATACTACTCCATGTACATATCTCACCATCAGTCCTACACTTGTCAGTATTACTAGCCTCCAATATTTTCCATTTAAATTAATACCCATTAAAGATAGTCACTATAATCCTCAGTTGTTCAACAATAAACTTATCAACATTGCTTCTAGGCTACTTCTTAGTGGTGACATCCACCTAAACCCTGGACCTCTCTCAGATAACACCAACCCATCTAATCACTCTAGTCTCAACATCCCCACACTTCCAATCCTAAACAGAAAAAAATCAGACCTATTGCTAATTAACATTAATATTAGAAGTATAGCCAACAAATTGGACATCCTCCATGCCACTCTAGCTACATACTCTCCAGACATAGTCATAATCACTGAAAATGGTTAAAACCAAGTACAATAGATAATGAAATACTACCCCCAGGTTACTCCATATTACAGGTGGATAGACTCAACAAAAGAGGAGGTGGAGTTGCTGTCCTCTTTAAAGACCATCTCACTTTAATTTTCCTTGAATGCAAAACCCCACAACTGGACAGTGCAGAAATCAGCTATACCACACTAACCATAAATTCAAGAAAAACACTTAATATAATTGGCTGCTATATCCCACCTGGAAATAATGCTCCTGTTAGAGAATACCTATTGCACTGGGCAAGTAGCACCCTTAGTCAGGAGACATTCATACTGGGTGATTTAAATTTAGGCTGGTTTGCATATGATACAGATCACCCCATCCATCACATAAACTTGCATGGTTTTACACAAATTATTCAAGAACCTACCCGAATAGATAAAGCTAGTTAAAAACAATCCACCTTGGATTGGATATTATTAAATAACTCCTCTCACTCATTCCAATCAGGTTGCCTTCCTGATGGTCTGAGTGACCACCTACCCACATTTCTTATACGACAACACATATTTCCACCAAAACCTACTATGTTTAAACAACTCAGAAAAAAACATAACTTTAATCTTGACAACTTCCTAGCTGACCTACAAAGGTTCAATTGGACTCCACACAAATACCTTGACCTAGATGATGCAGTGAACCACTTTAATAAATCTTTCTTAGATATATTGAATGCACATGCCCTTTTTAGAACCATCAGAGTAAAATCAAACTATGCCCCTGGCTAAGCAGAGACACTAGGGCCCTTCTGAAAACTAGAGATAAAGCCTGGGAACTATGGTATAAGACTAACATAGTAGTTTCTAAACAACAGTATCAAGAACTTAGAAATATGGCAAAAAACAAATAAAACAGGATAAAATAACTTTCTATCATAACATTCATAACACATATTAAAAAAACCCTCAAAAATTCTGGCCAGCTATAAACTCAGTCCTTCACCCAGGAAAATCTACTAGACCAAAGCCAAACATCCACAACAATTCCGATAGCATAGCTACCATTTTTGACAAACATTTTACTGAATCTATAATAGCCCTTTCCAAACAGCAAACTCCTACTCCTGATATTAAACCAGCCGAGTCTACAACTAGCAATGCCTCATTCTCTTTCTCCCCAGTTCCTACAGCCACTTTAAAAAAAACTACTACAAAAACTAAAACCTACGACATTTGCCATAGATAACTTACCCAGTGAATACCTCAAAATTGTAGCTGAATCTATAGCCTTCCCAGTATCAATCCTTATAAATTGATCCATTCTCAAAAACAAGGTCCCGCAACTGTGGAAAATTTCCCATGTAATCCCACTTCATAAAGGGGGACCTTCCACAGAACTGACAAACTATTGTTCAGTTGCTATTCTTTCACCTCTTTCTAAGCTACTCGAAAGGTGTATTCATCTCCAGGTCATGAAATTCTTACTAACAAATAACCTTCTCTCAAACAATCAGCATGGCTTTCACCCATCGCATAGTACCACTATAGCTCTCTTATCCTTCACTAATACCATAAACCATCACAGGAATAATGACGACTTTGTATCTGTCATCTTTCTAGACCTATCAAAAGCTTTTGTTATGGTCTCCCATTCCAAACTAATAGATGTACTAACTGAACTATCCTTCTCACCATCTGCCACAGCATGGTTTCATAACTATTTATCTGGCCATCAACAATCTGTTCTATGGCAGTGTGACCTATCTCCGCGCCTTCCTTTATCCACTGGTGTCCCCCAAGGATCTATCTTGCGCCCCCTCCTTTTCTCTCTCTTTAATAATCTACACACAGCTACTCCACATGGTTCTATAATACAGTATACAGAGGATTCAACACTTATCTGTGCTGCCACTTCTCTATCAACTCTTCATTCTTAAACACAGGAATCTTTCACTTCTGTTGAAACATGGTTAGCCAATGCCCATCTAATCCTGAATCCAAACAAAACTAAATTATTACTCTTCCCACCTAACAAGACATCTATCTCATGCCCAACATTTAACATAAAAGCCAAAGGGAATACTGTGATCTCCCCACCAACCCATACAAAGCCTCTTGGAGTGGAAATAGACAAGACCCTAAAATTTGACTTGCATGTCTCCCTAACTATAAATAAGTTCATAAGAAACTTATAAGTCTATATAGGCACAAAAGATTCCTGACCATAATGGCCAGAATAACATTAGGACAAACCCATCTGCTCTCCAATCTACTATATGCCTCTCCAATTTTAACTAATCTAAAGAAAACTGACTTATCTAAGCTAGAAGCATGTTATAATAAAATTGCTAAGTTTGCATCTGACTGCTCATATAGAACACATCATTGTACAGCTTTAAGTATACTAGACTGGCTTGAGCTTCCCAACATTATTCTTTACAACCAACTCTCTCTAATCACAAAATTGTAACACAACCAACTAGAACCCCTGCACTACAAAATCTCATCCTTCCTTACAGTTCCAGCAGACCACTTCACTCTAACAACAATAACTTATTCACAGTCTCCAAGGCCAACAACACTGCAGGAGAATCTTTATTTTCCAACTATGTATCTCATATATGGAACTCCCTTCCTAACTCCATTCCCTCAGTCTCATCCACTAACCACTTTAAGCCATCACGTAGAGCTTATCTAAAAAATAACTGGCTATGTTCCTGTACTAACTCCTCATGAGTGCTCTGATACATCACGGTATGCCCAAATCATATCCAACTTCTCCCCGGTGTTTAATCCTTTGTTCCTACTGACCTGTCTTAACCTTATATCTTGACATAAGACATACCTACAAATAGTACTAGCTATGTTCAAAGCCTAGGTTTTGTTGTCAAGATGTAAAAAATGTGTATGTTCTTATGTATACTACATTTTGTTTACTTTATACTTTATTGATTATTGTAGTGTGTGCATGAAAATTTACTGTTACTCATGGAGCTTTTCTCCCCAGACCTCTGCTGAAAAAGGACCTGTGTCCAGTTGGACTTTCCTGGTAAACAAATGTTAAATAAAAATAAAATAAATAAATGTACAAACTGGGACATTTAGCTGCAGCAGGCTGCAGATTTACTCCAAGGCACCACACTCATAGACAGACTCATTGTTTTATCTGCAGGAACACTGCATGGAAGGAACAAGGTTATCTGTACACACTGAGATCCTATAATACATGGTGTAGTGGAGACAGTACCACTCTGGGGTGCTTTGCCAGAATTTGAGCAATGCTCTGTTCTACTTTAGAACAATGTACACTGCAGTGACACACTTGCAGGTGACAGCACAGTTGTCATTTTTGCAAATACAGTGGTATGCCTTATTTGCTGATATCCTGCCTGAATAGTGTACTATATTGTTTGTGATAACCATATACAAGTCTTGGTATATACTGTTAAGGTGGTTATACAATCTGAAAACATATGTGATGCATTCTTTCTGTCCTCTTTATGCCCACAGGTGCAGCAGAGATTTCTGCCAGTCATAGGCAGATGATGAAATGCATGACATGACTGGACAGAATGTGAGAGAGGTGAGGTAAGGATATGCCGCCAGTTTTTATTGTAATGCATGTCAAATGCTGTTGGTGGACTGACTATACAACCTGAGTTCTACCCTTGCCTGTAGTCTCTAATATGATAGTATGTTGTTTTGTACACTTGTCTGATTCCCTTGTTATTTATGTATTTATTTTTTATTTATTTATATATGTATGTGTGTATGCATGCATTTATTTATTTATATTTGTTTACCAAGGTAGTACATTGATCAATACTGACCAGTTTCAGGTTCATCCCAGATAAAATATAACATTTCACTAATAAAAACAACAGAAATGTAAACAATTACAAAGCAGTTCAGATTAGTTACAAAGAAAAAAAATGTAACTACACAGATTAATGAACAAGAAGAGTCTAATGTACAATATTTAAATTAGTTTCTATTGTGGGTCAGCCTCTGGTACTACTGTGAGAGGAGCAGAGAAACAGAAAGGAAAGAGGGATAGTGTGTTAGGTGATAAAACCCATGTTGAAGTAGGAGTATTTGGCTTAGATTAAAATATGCTTTTTTGAGTTGCATTCTGAATTTGAAGTGTTGATTTACTTTAGGTTGGTGGGAGAGCTTGTCAAAGACTAGGTTCCTGAGAGGAGAATGCATGTGCAGTGCTTTGAAGTTTAGTTCTAGGAGTAATGAGAGTTGATCTTTGTTTCATGATTAGCCATTTGGCTTTTTCTGGAGTGATACAGTGATACACATGGGGGGTGAGTTTGTAATGAATTAGGAAATGTTGTTGGAGATTATCTGGAATACATTGGTGTTTTTCTTGGAAGCAAATGTGAAATAGGTAGCCCATATTTTAGCTGGGAGAGGAGAACTCCTTTTCTGGTGGATACTCTGAAAGGCTGGAATAGAAAAGGGGAGATTTTTTGGCCCAGAAGAAGTGGGAGTTTATTTTTGCTTTCACACTATGTGGAAATGGAAGTTTAGAGACTAATCAAGCCATAATCCTAGGTATTTTAAGGTGAAGATTGTTTCCATGGTATAATTGTATAAGGCAAATACAGTTAAAGACTCAGGTGCATCACAAATTTTCTGTGTAGTTCCAAAAAGCATACATTTGGTCTTGGAGGTATTGAGAAGTAGCTTATGGTCTATGAGCCACTGATGGAACTCATGTAAGTCCAACTGGAGATGGGACTAAATGTTAGTGTGAGTAACTTGTTCAATAAATAACTATGTCATCTTGAGGATGAATGGGAGATGGAGTAGATCACAAGGAAGTATGTTAATGAATATGGAGAAGAAAACAGGGGCTGGAATGGAGCCTTATGGTACACCTTTAATAATAGATGCATAGTCTGATTGCATTCCCTCCCACAGATACTCAGGCATCAATGTGTAGTCTGCAAGAAGTGGTTTGTAGACAAATCTATATTGTTTGGTGGCTTGTGTGGTGGCCCATGCACAAACTATTCCACAGTGGGTCCACTGTGTACCACTCAGTGGCGTTATAGTTCTTGTGAAACATAGCATCCTTTGTAAAATGTTATACTCCAAACATACACACCCCTGCCACACAAACACAGCATGGACATTGTGTATTACACACACACACACACACACACACACACACACACACACACACACACACACACACACACACACACTGTCAACAGTATTCCTCCATTACAATTAATGTGAACATATAGTTTAATGTGTTTCGTATTTGCACACTTATCAGGTATGGAATTGTCAGGCACTACATGCATCCCACACACATTTAGAGTATGCGTATGTGGGGGGAGGGGTCATTGCATAATGTTTGGTTTGTGCTATTGTGTGTTCTTCATGGCAGTTGGCTTCAAGCCAAGTTAGGTCTTCATACACATTGCCACAGTGTTTTCAAATGCACAACTGAACACTTTCCTATTCCATTGATATGTCATTGTCAATAATACAAATACATATTTATCTTTGTTTTTATATTCATAAACATTCTACCTCATTGATTTTTTGTGGAAAACCATGTGTGGGGGCAAGTAACTGTATTCCATTGAAGTTCCTTACTGACCCTCCTCTCATCTCAGTTGTTCTCCAGCTACTATAGACTTTGTGGCTCCAAATCAATCAACTCCATCCAGCTGATTCACTCTGCAGTAAGGTTCATTTAATTTTTTTTTTGTTTTGAATTTCTTAACAGAGTCACCCTGTCTATTATTTCATTCTGGTACAACCTTGTAGTATAAACAATTACAAAAACGTTTCTGCTATGTTACAAACTGGCTAAATGTTGTCTTTCTGCCGTTAATATCTAGCAAATATATCAGCAAGTTTCTACTGGCTTTTTGTTCATGGATTTAATGGTAGCACCTAACTTTTTTCTACTGTGTTAGAAACTGGTTAAGTGTTGTTGTCTTTCTGCTGTTAATGTCTAGCAAATATATTAACAGGTTTTTGCTGGTGTTTTGCTGCAGGATTCAATGAAATCATCTACCTTTGTGCTTTATGAACTGCACAGTTACAGCAAGTAAGTTTCTAGAGTGTTGGCATCTGGCTAAGTGTTCATTTTTTTCTCTCCTGTTAATCTGTAGCATATGTGTATATGTATATATATATATATATATATATATATATATATATATATATACACATACATACATATAGATAACGCCGAAACTGCAAAATGCCGACGACGAGAAGACCGACACCGGAAGACTGACAATGGAGATGATCGACAGTTGAAAATCTCGACACTGAGAACACCGACATGTTAATGTAAGTGTGGGGTTAGATTCAGGGGTGGATTAAGTGAGTTAGGGTTATGGCGCAGGTCAGGTGAGTGTGCAATAGTGACAGACTGTAGGGTTAGGGGCGGGTTAAGTGAGTTAGGGTTAGGGCGCAGGTTAGGTGAGTGTGCGATAGTGGCGGACCTTAGGGTTAGGGTTTGGGTTAAGGTTAGTGCATAGATAGTTGTGTATGTAAGGTTTAGTGTAGGTCTGTAAGGTTGTTGGTGTGCTTGTGTTGTGTGTGTGCTTTTTGGACAGGGAATTTGTTTGTTTGTTGATTGTCGGGATTGTGGTTTGTCGGGCATGTGAAGTTTCGTGTTTTTGAACTTTCGGTTTTGTGGTGTCAGTGATTTCGTTGTCATATTAACATATTTCTACTGGCTTCTGCTGTGGGGTTCAGTTGAACAGCATAGTTACTGGCTAGTCTAGTCAAGTGTTAATAATATGAGACAGTTCTGTTTGTGAAAAGAGTTGGGTCATTGCTAGTTTTTTCATATCAGTTAAAATTCAGACTGACTATTCTAAAGTGCTTAAATGTCACATTTATAGACTGTATGTTGTGTAGCAAAGCATGAGAACTAAGGTGTTCTACCTGTTCTTCTAAAATCTAGAAACCTCCAGCTCAGTAATCCCAAACTTGCATACCAACACATATCTCTTGTTAGCTACCTTATTTTCCATCTGTTCTTCTAAACTGTGGAAGTCTCCATTTTTGTAATCACTTGGATACCTAGACATTTCTCCGGTTAGCTGTCTTATCTTCCACTTTAAAGGCTATAAAGCAGAAATGTAAAACTGTGAAAAGTAATGCACTATTTACATTGGCCAAACACTACTTAATGCAGCAGAGCACAGACAAATATTATATTAGTTTGTCTATCTTTCTCAGTCTAATGAGCAAATAGTATCTCTGACAATTCCTGTTGCAAAAGTTAAGGCAGTCTGACTGCCAGGGGAACTTCCACAGCTGAATTGCACTCCAGTTGCAATGGACAAAATGAGAAATTCCTTCAGTTAAAACCTATGTAAGGCAGTTTCCAAGAATCAAATTATACTTAAAGAAATATCTTGTTTTCCCTCAATTTTGCATCAGTCTGTTCTTTGCTGAGCCATTTAATCTACTGAAGGGACACCTCCACCCCCACCCACACTCAGAGGCCTTGTACTGCTTAAGCTGAAACCAAATGAATACTTTAGCATGTTTTACTCTAGTGGTGTAACATTTCCCTGGAAAAAGCAAATAAAGCCCATAACAATAAAATTAAATGCTGTGACTCACCTCAAGTAGTTAGAGTTTAAAGAACTTGTTTTTGTATTCATTTTTCATTTTGTTTCTATTGTAGCTGCCCAGTCTTAATTGGGTCTATATTAAATACTTGAAGAGGCATTGCAGCGAGCGCCTCTTCATCGACACATACACAGCGAACACACAAAACCGCAAACGCTGACATCAGTGAATTCTTTCCCTGATAAAGAAATTGCTTGGCCATCCCTGTAAGTTTCCTGTTTTCCACACTGTAGTGCAGTCTTGGAGTTGGTATATTTAGTTAGGTGGGTATGGAGGGTGAACCCCCCCCCACTTTGTCATGTTTGTAATGTTGTGTTTATGTTCTGAGGCAAGCGATTTCTTTCCCAGGAACAAGAAATCACTGATGTCAGCATTCGCGGTTTTGTGCATTCGCTGTGTATGTGTCGATGAAGAGGCATTCGTTGAAATGCATCTTCGGTGATATGATATAGACCCTCTTAATCTATCGTTTCAACACTGAGTAGTCCCCATACCTCAGCCTACTGGGATTGGTTTTCACTGGGGGACCTCAGACTGCACATACAGCTGCAAATCAAATGAAAACCTCTCCATACAGACTGAGGACGTATGAACTATGTCACTCAAAACTGCTGTCGATCAGCTTTTTAATTATAACGGCTTTGAAAATAGTGATATAACCTACAGCTTATTAAAAATAAGATAAATCAGAGTTTTAATCTGCACAGTGTATTTAAAGCTAATTAATTTAGAGGTCAGCTTGCACATGCTTTGTCGAACCCCCCCCCCCCCACTCAAACTCCTATAACAACAATCTATTCTTACTGTACTGTAACAAAATAAATACATGTTGTCTAATACATATAGCCCACTAAATAAACTATTGAAATTGGCAGAAAACTGAGTAAATTGCAATATAATAACAAGGCATGAGTTTCAGCAACTGCATACTTTTCTTATATTCATTTCAAACCAAACTGCCTGCAATGCTGTCTGTTGCAGTTAATTTAGGTGAATCCTAACAATAATCTATCAGCTTTTGTTACTTCCTTTCCTTTAAAGTTATAAGGACTTGTCCTACCGCCTGTCTCACTGCAGTTTTACAGATTGTTTTCTTGGTGCTTACTTCACTGTGGGCTCACCCACTCCCCTACCCTACCCCCAATTCCTTCCCACACCTACTGCATCTAAACCTATGCCTCCATTAACTCTACCTCCTCTACTCATCCTCCTATCCTGTGCCTAACTGCACTATCCAGTCACAAACTGTTTTCATGATATCATCCCCACCCACTTCTGTTCTAAATTCCTTCTCAAATCTCACTCTGCTCCCTCCCCATCAAAGCCTGCCAATCCTCGACACTATAGCTGCTTATTAACTCAAACCACCATACTACAAGATTTTTACAACACTAACCATGTTGTTCCCCACTTGTACCACCTTACTCATCCTCCTCATCTCATTCCTAACATTTCCACCAGTAGGATTAATAAATAAGCACACCTCAACCATTACTTCATCCTCACATATCAAGCATCTTCTCTTTAGCTACTGAAATAGCTCTTCAAGCTTATTTCATATAACTCTATTCCATTGCTGTAACTCAAAAATGCTAACATGTGTCAGTCCCAATGTCAAGGTAATAGTCTACCCATCTTTATTTTAAAAAATGCCATAATAAACAAACCATCTTTCTCCTCCATTCATCACCCCAACCCAGGTCACAACCAAACCCCAAACCAAAGAATACACCCCTAATTTTTAAAAATAATCACTCTAAGCCTTAGAAGCATATTCAACAAAAGCACCGATTTTCATGCCTAAATGGATCAACACAACTGAGATAGCCTAGCCCCAACAGAGATTTCACTAAATCCTGAAATGCTACCCCTTGGTTTTAATAGTATTAGGCTTAACAGAACACATAAAAAGTCAGTGGAATAGCTACGATCTTCCTAAATATGCTCACAGTAACTCTCTGTAAAGACACAATCCCAAAATTTGGAAAAGTAGAAATTCTAATCTCATTCCTAAAACTTAATAAATCCAAGAACATATGCTTTGCTGTGCTAGATATCCCCAGGGCAGAACATTCCAATACTTGAAAACATACTATCTTGGATGGCAGATACAATCACAAATTAAATGATCCTCCTGGGTGATGTAAACATTGGCTGGCAGTCTTTATCTGCAAATTCAGCAATCAGCAGAATGAACTCTTTTGGATTTACTCAACTTATTAATGCATCAATAAGATTTGGCAAAAATAACTCCCAGCAATCTATCCTGGACGGGATTCTGGTTACCAACCCATCTAATTTTACCTCCTCAGGTGCCCTACCAGATAAACTATGTGACCACCCACCAGCTTATATCCATAGGATTATTACAAAACTAACAAAGGAACATATGCTCAAAACTACCCATAATCTGTCTAGTTTCTCCAAAATGTCATTCACTGAAGCTCTGGAAATGGTTAACTGGTCCATGCTAAAAAGCCTCTCCTTAAGTCATGCAGTTGAATACTTCAGTGCAGTATTTCTAAATATTCTTAACACCTTAAGCCTCACAGTGTACAAAATGAATTCTATCTTAAATCCTAGCACATCTCCTTGACAAAGCTCACCTATCTGCAACTTCTTCAATACACACATGGACAACTCCACCCACCTTACCTCAACCAGTTTCTATAACTCTCATAATAAGCTTTTACTTAAACTAAAACCTTGTTCCTCCTCAGCCGACAACCTTCCCGCAGACTACTTAAATCGAGCTGCAGGTGCAGTAGCATATCCAGTCTGCATTCTTACTAATAGATCAATTACAGAATCCTGTGTCTCTAACTTGTGGAAAATGGCACATATTATCTCTTTACATAAAGGAGATAATTCCACTGAAATTGCAAATTTCCATCCCGTAGCAATCCTATCTCTCCTCTCTAAAATCCTTGAAAGATGTAAGCATCAACAATTTCTCCACAATCTCTTACAAACTAAGCCAATCACCAATACACGACTTGGATTTTGGCCAGACCACAGCACCTCCACTTCATTACTACCATTACAGATGCTGTCAATAAAGCTCACAACTCTAATAAGCTTATATCTGCAGAATTCCTAGCGCTATCAAAAGCCTTTGACATGATCTGTAACAGTTACCTCCTGAATCACCTTTCCACCCCATGTCTATCATCTCCATCTATTCAACGGTTCTCCATCTACTTTGTCAACAGCACAAGCTGTGAAATGGCAAGGGTCCAGCTCTGCATACCTTACCACTTCCACAAGAGTCCCACAAGGATCCATCCGTAGCCCTCTACTATTCAATAATTTTATAAATAACCTACATTCATCTTCTTGTGTAGTCACCCTGATTCAATATGCAACTGATTCTACCATCATCTGCTCTTCAAACACCTTAACTCACCTCCAAGAAATCACTCAACAAGCTGTCATCTCTATTGAAACCTGTCTTACAAAAAAGCCTAACTCTTACTCAACCCCCCCCCCCCCAAAAAAAACAAACTCCTCTTCTTTATCCCAAAAACACACTCCTAAAACAGCATCTTTAAAAATCTTTTTGGCAAATGGCACTGAAATAGAATTTGTTCACCATACCAAACTATTAGTTGTCATAACAGATGATAATCTTAAATCTGACCTCTACATCCAAAGTAATTTCAAGAAAACCCATGAAAAACTAGACATGCTATACAAAAGCAAACAACTGCTGAGCACACCCACAAAAATACTCTAGCCAAAGCCTACCTTCTGCCCTCCTACTCAATTGAACCCCAGTTCTAACCAATTTACAATCATCCATAAAACATAATCTTAAAATCTGCTACAACAAAATTGCCACGTTTGGTACTAATTCAACCTCCTTTACCAATTACTGTAAAACTCTGCATATCTTTAGCTGGCTGGAACTTCCCCTCCACCTCTCCTGCATTCAGCTTATAACAATACATAAAGTCATACACAAACCATTAGCGTGACCATCTCTTACCCCTTTAATCAACATATATTTCTCCAAAAGAGCTCTCAGATCAGAAAAACAAGCAACAACCCACAATAAATAAACCAAATAAATCCCCTGGACAAAGCCTATACTTGTACTCAGCAGCAAAAAAATGGAACTTCCTACTACTTACCATCAGTACTATTTCTAACCTACCCACCTTTAAATGCTCCCTAAAAGAATACTTTACAAAATCTTGGACCTGCCCTGTGCCAATTCTGGCTGAATTTACTCACCATACTTCATTCTGTCCCCCCCTTCAACTTAAGTCACACCTCACAACCTTCTCCAACCTCCTACTCCACTCCTTTCTTTTGCTTTTCCCACCACCTTACCTTATCCACTTTTTCTTTGTAGACCTTTCATCTACCTCTTTCTCTTTCCTCCCTGCTCACCTAAGCTATCTGAAGAAATCTACCCTGCACTCTTTTTATAATCTCCTTTTCTCTCCATCTTTACTTCCATATATAGCCCTAACAGGAACACTGTCTCTCATAACAGGACATCACACAATTTCCTCTCACTGTCTCTAATCATGTAATCTCTAATATCTCTTTTAAATACCCTATTAGGTTTGTCTCAGGACTCATTTATCACATACTAATCTATGTAACAAATAATATGACCAATGCATTTTTCCTCACATATTTTCAACAACTCATGCTATTGTTTTTCATTGCACTTTACTACGTTTTATGTTTTTCTAATTAAATGTTTTTTCACACCTGTTTTTGTAGTGTTACATGATATTTTGTGATTTTAAATATCTGTAATTGATTTTGATAGATTGTGATTGTAGAGCTTTTCTCCCCAGGCCATAGTTGAAAATGGGCACTTTTTGGCCCATTCCGACTTTCCCAGTAAACAAATGTCAAATAAACAAACAAATAAATAAATAAATATTGAAAGCACAATCTCTGCAGCCCTGATTAACACTGTAGGTATACAATGGGCCAGAATGTCAATGACAGTAGTGTCAGTAAGTCCACATATGGTGATTTAGCCTCTATATTTGCTGGATGTTTTGGTGCAGGTGCATAGGTTGTACAAATGTGCTTGGAAAGTTGTATTGTACTTTAAGGTCAGTGTTTAGCATTGTGTAGCTATTGCTGAAAGCTATATGGTATTATTACACATGTGTTGTTTTAAATGAGAATTTTGTGTAACATATCACTAGGATTTACTAGATTCCTACAGTGCTGGCATTCATTCATATAGCAATCTAGATGTGCTATTGCTGGTGTCTTGCTGTACTATGTGAGGAGGGCTACTGTATCAGCCAGCCCAGTCCTCAGAATATGCAGTCTTTATACAGCATAGATCACAAGGTTGGACTTGTCTGTGTGTGGTACTGATGGAAACTGTGTTACAGTATCTTCTTGGACTGTACCCTTGCACTATACTGTATGTTTGGCAGGCTCTCATCCATTTCCATGTTAGTTATCCTTTTGCACCATATGCAATGTTTTCAACATGTACGTTAATTATAAAAGTGACTTGTATGCCAGGATGCAGTTATATCATGCTATTATACAAATGCTCTGGCCAATATGATGTACATGGGATTAAAATAGTACTTTAGTAACAACTATTTACATGTTCCATACTTTTAACAAGTAATCTGTCTCTGCTGCTAAGCGTACTCAGTGTCAACTTCAGTGGCAGCTAGGGATGCACATTTTCAGTCTCTTACTAACAAAGTAACATCAAACTGAATCCTGGCCCTACATCCACAGACACTCTTTATCATCAGTCTCCCTCCCATTCACACAATTAACTGTGCTCTCTTCAATGCACAAAGTACTAAAAATAAACTTGACCAAGTGAATGCATTTCTCTCCTGCCACAGACAAGAAAGAGTACCAATCACAGAATCATGATTTAAAAATGGCACATCAAGCTTCCAGCACATTTTCCATCACCAAACTACTCATGTGGCACTAGACCTGGTCCTAAACCTGGAGAGGGTGCACATATGTTTTACAAACCCAACCTTAACCTTACAATAATAGCACAAGCCAGTACTTCCACAAACACTGAACTGGATACTACCCTAACTTTCCTCCACTAAGAAACCACTCCTCTTACTTGCCTCTACCTTCCCACTCCTCCCTTTCCAAATTCAAATCAGTCGTGAGTAACATTCTCTCTGTCACCCCTACAAAATACACTCTCCTTATTCTCAGTCAGTTTAACCTCCGTTTTCTTGAAGTTATTGCCAGTGATATGACAGAATGTCAGGCCATTCTAAATATGATGCAACCAGCATCTGAGTCTATACAAACTAATACACACCTAGTTACACAAGCTTCATGGCACTCCACCAATTCAGTCACATCGCTTGCATCTCACTGCCTTTCCTACCAGTATTTACTTCACCTCCAATTATTCGTCCTGCAACTTTGCTGAAATGTTTACTCACTCCTTAATCTCCCTAGCCCTCTCATGTCTTTCCTTTTCTCTTGTCCCTACTCTCCTACTACCTTAGTTAAGCTAGTTAGTTAATGAAGGTTGAAACAACAGACTCAAACAGAATCCAAAGTGACAGCCTATGCTCTACTTATTCATTCATATCTGCCTTGCTTCTAATTTATCTTTCAATTTTTCACTTGAAAAGTTTGTATGTTTGTATGAATCACTACAGTTTATATAGATATGTATTATTATCCAGGCAGGAAATACTTACAAGGGTTAGTACTAACACGTGTCCTTAGCAAATATGTCAGAGCTCTGGAATTTTTTAAAATGGGAATAAACTGATAAATATTTTTGTTAGGCTAATGTTGATAAGTATACATATTTTACCAAATAGGAGGAAAGAGGTGAAGCTAGGACAGAAAGGGTTTTTTATAACAGCAAAAAGTTCTGAAATGTGTTACTTCTAGCATAGTGAAGAGGCCCTGGTGAAATAAAGACAAACAAATAAAAAATATTAGTTCATCAGTGTTGTACTATATGCTGCTGCAACGCTTTTTTTAATGACAACGTTGCAGTTGTTACAGATCATCTTTGTTCACTAGCTTTCACCAAGATTTGAGACTTTATATACTAACCTGGATTGTTATGCTAAGGGTGTGCTTTATTTGCTAAGCAACATACCTCAGGATGACATCTGGATAAAAAAAAACAAAAAAACAAAAACAAAAAAAAACGTAAATGAAGTTAAGACTGAGTAAATATAAAATGTGGTGACAAAGACCTTCTTTGCAAATGCCGATTTGTGAACTGATCTATATTCACATACTATATTCCCAGGAAAAAAAAATGTTTGTTGAGCTCTTATTAGTATAAACATGATAGCAAACTGCTGCTTTTTTTTTTAATTTGAGCAGGAATCAAAACTAGTGTGGTTAGATATATCAGTAATTAGTCAAATGACACTGCCCACACAGTGAGTCACTCCTTCCTCTGTGCTGCTAGGAAGGGCTGTATACTCCTGCCAGCCAGTGTGGTTCACTTTATTTAATATAGCGGATGTTATAATTTTACAGTGAATTTGCCAGCCTTACAAAATTTTTCAAGGCCAGAAGCCAGGATCAGAGACTGTGGAAACAGACATACCACTGAGTGTGATTCTTGTCAGGAAATTAGTACGACTTCATACTTTCCTGACTTTTTTAAAACTAGACTTACAAAGATTAGAATCACGTGTATGGTTCATGTATGAGCAGCCAAGTTTCTATATTCAGTTTTAATTCTTGTATAGAGTAAATAAAGTCTTTGATACACACACACACACACACACACACACACACACACACACACACACACACACACACACACACACACACACACACACACACACACACATACACACACACACACCACCAAGTACGAAGTGATGAACTGTAGAAAGACGCAATCCATGATGTGGTATAGATTAAACAACTCATACAAAACCAGTTCCAGCTGTAATGAATCATTTGCATCTATTTGAGATTGCAGTTGTAAGTACATTGGTTATCTCAGAATAGCTACTTGACTGTTGGGAAATCCTGAAAAGTCTGTTGGTGCTAGTAAGCTTCCTCACCTTATACGATATAGTATATTGGATGTTGAGGGGCCCACTCCTGCACATAATAATGATACTGTTCTGATCTACATTTACTGTGCTTAAACTTGTAAGTACTGTAGTAATCTGCACATCTAAAAGAATGAAACCACAAGAACTAAAAGGAACAGCCATACTAGAAAAGGCAGTATATTTATATATATGGTAGTTATTCAGTTTAACTGATTGATAATATCATGTTTTTGAGTCCTTCATGCAACCCTGATACCATCACCAACTAAAAGTTCAATGATAGTTCATGCATAGTATCTGAAGTACTTTGAGGCAATCATTTAGCACCTGAGTTCTGCAGTCAACAGAATGCTCTTGGTTCGTGTCCCTCACCAATTTAGCAAAAACTTGCATGACCGACACATAGTTGTTTCCTTGGTGTTGACTTCCTGTCTGTTGGTAAACATTACCTCTCAGTACTGTTAAGGCCATTATTCTTCAACAGAAATTATTTTAGTTGTTATGGCAGAACTATGAAGAATAACAAAGTCATCACCAAACAGAAATTACCTCTTTGCTAATGAGTATATGCTTTACTTAACTTTGTTAACCAGATCAGCAACTTACAAACAGTGACCATACTTCTCAACTGTCCAGATTTTTGCCTCATTTTTTGGTCTGTTCCTCATTAAATTTGTGTTTTTATGATTTTTGTGGCATATCATTGATGACTGAATTCACTAAATAATGGCAGGCATTTGAGTTTCAGTTTCAGACTTCTTATAGTTCAGAAAATGCGTGATAACACAAGACCTTTTATTCTAGCAACATTATAAGTCTATAAGAGCAATATTTAAAAATTGTCTCTATTTTTGGGGCTTTGCCTCCCAATTATTTTTTACTTTGTCCAGATTTTTTTATGCTAAGAGCTTGAGAGCTATGGCATTGACTCATTAAAAAGGCTGTCTGTTTAAAAGGTTTTACTATTAAATTCAGTGTAGCACAAATGGTACAATTAAACAATATTAAGTTAATATTAGTGTTAGTAATAGAATTAAAAGGCAGTACAAAGTAGGGTAAAATAATACCGAGTGCTCAAAGGAGTAAGATGCAAACTCTATGGTACATGGTACACTCTCAAAGTCCAGTATTAACATAGCTATAAACAGAATTGTTTATAAAATATTATAAACTTTCAGTTAGGTTGGACATAATGTAGTTGCCATAAGTCATGATATAGTTGCAATAAATACTCACATTTTGTCCTCAATTATCTAATGTGCTTGCATTAATCTATGCTATAATTTACTTGTTTTTCACTTATTAACTTGGTAAGTGAGCTGTTCTGAGGAACTGTTTCAGCCACAGTGTGAGACACAATGTAAAATCAAAGCATAAGAACAAAATAAAAATCAAATGAAGCATCCAAAATGCTGACAAGGTACAGAACTGATGCAGTATCCAATATTCTTAGCAAGCAGCTTGTAATATATGAATAACAGATTTGATACCATTTTCAGTATGCGCACTAGGAACAAAATAAATATTGGACAAAAAGAACCAAGCAACAGAATAAATACAATAATCAGTAAGAGAATATCCATCCTAAATGCAACAAATAATAATTATATGGTATCCATGCTAATACAAATGGATTTATGTGTTTGTATTGGGTACATGATGTAGTCAAAGCATCTTAAACAATATGGCTACAAGAAACTAGTGGCATGCAACTTGCTTATCAGCATGCTTTTCATCTATCCATACTGTTTAGGGATGTCCCTAATTTTGGCTTAAAATTTTGCTCCATGCCTCTTAAAAGTATTAATTAGTGGTAGGCTACAGTTAGCAGATAATGACAATCATCAATCAGTACTAATAGTTATTACAGTTATAGATGCTTTACTTCAGAAAATATGCGCAAATTCACACCCACTTTTTCTATCAATTTTCCAGGTAAATAGTGACAGTTTAGTTTGCCTAATTTTGGGGCTTTTTTTCCTAACTATTTTTCATTTTGTCCCTAACTCTGATGATGACAGGTTGAATGTTATGCGTATCAGTGCATTTACAGATGGATTGGTCCTATTCAAATTGGCACTGTATAGAAATATTCCATTATTTGCTACTACATTAAAGGACTGTTATAGGCAGAAACTGAAAAGGTGTATATCATTATCGTGTTATGAAGTTCTACACAATAAAAATCTACCAGAAACACAATAACTATGTATTACTAATTTTAACATTTATCCTAATCTTGACTGTCCTCATGGGGGCAGAAATGCTGACATGATCTTGTTTTCTTGGAAAAATAGTTCTTGCCTATATTGCACTGAGAGGGCCTAGTTGATAAAATTGCAATGCCTCATATGTCTTGACAAATCACAGCCTCATACAGTTAGAAGAGAATAGAAGTAGTGTGAAGTACAGTCTAGTTTGACACTCTTTAGTAAACATCAGTGATTTTTGCAGCTGCTTTTACGTTTTTGTTTTCTATATGTGTTACACCATCTGTGTTTCCTAAAGAAAGTAATTATTATTATCATGAGATTTCATTCAGCCTCAACATGATGTGTGCTGAGTAATCTGTCTAGGATAGAAATGCCAAACATTGGGATAAGCTGACTAGGACAGAAATGCCACAGGTTGGAAAAAACTGCTAAGTCATGCTTTTTAATACATGAAAGTATAAGGATCATTCTCTAGGGAAGAAAATATACTCTGGGGGAAGGAAATGTGTTTAAGCATAGTTGTCTTTTACATGTCTGTAATGTTACTACATTTGAGAAACCACAGAATGTTAGCTTTTTCAAGAAAATAAAGTTATCAGCCTTTCCAAATGTTCATTTTAGTTATAGACAAAATTGCTCTTGTTAGTAAAACTTGCTTCATATTAAATTTGGGTAGCTAGTATTGTAATATATTTGGAGTGAAGTCCATATTATTTATCTATAAAAATGTCATACTACAGTATGTATTCTTGTATTTCATGATGGAATATTTTTTTGCTAGTGGACAGAAGTTAGAAACTGGGTGGTAGTTATGTGAAGAGAAATTGGGGATATTATATTGCAGCGGAATAAATTAGTATTTGAAGTTTATATTGTTTTAGAGGTTAATGTTAGATAAATGCTTGTTATTAATTTATTTAGAAGTGGATGGTTTAGTTTAATAAACTCTGGATGTAAATAGTGGAATTTGTGGTATTTTTGACTAATAATCATTGCATAATGTTGTAATTCATGCTTGACTAATTGTATAATCTATGCCTATATATAATTTATAAAATGCAGCTTTTCTCCACAAGCCTACTGTGAAAACTGAGCTCAAACAAGATGAACTACAGGAAAGCAAAACATAAATAACTTGAGAAACCTTCAAAAATATCACATTTGAAAAAGAAAACATAAAGAAAAAAAAAGAAAGGAACAGAACTAAAGTAGCAACAGCTGGAAGGACCTTCCATTCCCTTTTCCTTACTTAACTGTGGCTCTTAAAACCCTGCAGTTAGCAAGAATAAATAAATAAGTAATACATAAATAAATAAAGAATAACACAAGTAGCTGCAATGCCAGCAATTCCAAGTCTGTGTGTGTGTGTGTGTGTGTGTGTGTGTGTGTGTGTGTGTGTGTGTGTGTGTGTGTGTGTAAGCATGAGCTTGCTTGTTTATGTGTGCTAGTAAACAATGTGTTAAGCTGTCAAACATAAAGAGAAGAAGAAAGATTGAAACAGTGGTGTATTCAATTATCTCAATATTTTCTAGTTAATAGTTTAAAGCCTGCATACATGATGAAAGCATAAAACAGTCAGAGTTTCCATGTGTGAAGAGAAGAAAGGGAAAGTAAATAGAACATAAGAATGGGACAGAATTGTACATTATAGCCTTTCTGGCAGTGTAGTTGCAGTTATAAGTAAAGAGTCTGTTATGTGGGATGGCATAGCCAAAAGTTACTTAGTGAGAGAAAACATGTTACAGTTACGTAGAAATATAGAAAGATACTAGGCTAACGGCCCAGGGGCCTCTTTAAGTCTAGCCAAGCAGAATTCTAAAGAGCTGCTTATTCCCTTTTATAGATTAGAAATAGTCAAGTTATAGTTTTGTAGCATATCAGCATCCTCTGTCCAGTAGAGAAATAGGTGTTACCCCAAGGATAAATTTGCAGCGTCCCATCCATTTGCTCAGATAATGTTTGATCTGGGCCATGGAAGTACTTTGTTTTATGCAGATGGGAAGCCTGTTCCAGAGCAGTGAAAGCCTCTGTGAAATGTATCTGTCTCTCCAGCATATCCTGTTTAGATTGCTTTAAAGGTTAAAGTCCTTAGAGTGGCTGTTTCTGATACTATTTTTTTTTGTTTTGCAAATATGGATTAGGTTCATCAGTACAGAGTCTGAGGAGGCTTTAAAGGCTGGGCATAGGTCACCCCTTAGCAGGTTATAGGAAACTGAGAACAGAGTGATCTAAGGTAGTCCCCATAATTCATGCATTGGATTCCCTGGATACTTTTGGCAAGAAATTTCTGTGGGCATTCAAGTTGAAGCATGTGCCTTTGCAGATACATACCAAGGAATCATTGGACTTAAGAATGGTCTAATAAGGGTCTGTACAGAGGGACAATGCTTCCCTGGATCTGGATTCAGTGTCATTACTTTTAAGTTGTGCTATATAAAATGACTTCCTAACTGTGGTGGATACATGTTGGTCAAAGGCCAGATCGTTATCCACATAAGTCCCCAGATCCTTAACTACCATTTCTACATTGACAGGTGTGTTGTGAATGTTGCAGTTTACAGACAGAAACAGATTATTTACCAAAGGATACAATTATGTACTTTTTTGTATTTAGTTTGAACCCATGGTTTATACACCAATTGGTCATTTATGTGAGATGCTCCTGGAGGATGTTTATGTATTCAGGGGATTCTTTGACTGCCCTGTGCTTGAAGTCATCCACAGTCCATTTGTATTGGCTTGAACATCTAAGACGTAAATGCCAAACAGGAGGTGTCCCAGTACTGATTCCTGGGGGGAACGCCACTTGTCATTGGCCTTTTAGCAGAGGTGGAGTCACCTGTTCTTATCTCTTATGAAACCCATTTGGCTACCCATCAGGTGACATATGGGTTTATTTGTATATTTTTGTAATTTTTTTTTTATTTATACCTGGGTAGTGGAGAATAGTGTTGAATGCCTTGGCCAAGTCCATGTAGGCTGTATGAACTGATTTGCCCTCTTCCATGGCCCTTTGTGACCTCAAAGAAGTTTACCAGGATTAGCAGGCATGACCTCCCCTTGACAAACCCAAACCGACTACGGTCCAATGTTTATAAATTAATTATTTCTCTGCATATAACATCCATGACAATTCTTTCCGTGACCTTACAGATTAGACTGGTGAGACTAATGGGCCTATAGTTTCCCGTGTCAGTAGAGTAGCCACCCTTATGCAGTGGAATGACAGTTGCCATCTTCCAGTACATGAACACAAACCCAGTTTCAAAGCTGAGATTAAATAGTATTAGGGGAACAGACAAGTCTTGTTTCAAGCCACTAAGGAGGCAACCTGGTATATTATCAGGACCCATAGATGTTGTATTCTTTCCTTGGAGGGCACCTTTAGGACCTGTTCTTTTGTTATAATAAGGGGTGGTAAGGATTTTGGTATCTCCATAGAGGCAGCTAGGGGGTAAGGCTGACTAAAATCTGCACTGAATATATCCACCAGAATGTTTGCAATGTTACCTGGGGTTGTAAACATGGTGACATTTACCACCAGTTTGACACATTGCTGGATGCTTCCTTTCAGCTTCCTAACACAGCTGAAGAATGTTTTATGGTTGTCCTTAGCTTGGGGGGCTACATTTAAGTCAAATTCAGCTTTAGTGGTTTTGACTAGTCTCCTGATCAGTTGTCATATAAAGACCAGCGTGCATGAGTGACCTGGCAAATGTTGGTGCCTGATAAACAGCTAGCAGTCATGCTTTCCTTGCTCAACCTGGTGAGGAGTACGTATGTGTGTCTGACTATGGAGTCACCCATAAATAGTACATTTGATGTAGCAGGGTTTGTTTACTAAGATGCAAGCCGAGTGCAATTTCTTACAAAGTCAATACTTTTACAACAGTAAAATACAAGTGACAAAGCATTCAAAACTTTTACGCAGGCGATATAAAACAGCAATTTAACACAGCTGAAGTTAAATGGAAGCAGAACCTTTTGAGGAAAACACTGCCATTGCTGTACCAAACCTCAAGACTTCAGGACCCTGGCCAGTTAGATACCATTAAAAGGAGATACTTACTCTAAAAGCTAGTCCACAGTTAAAAACAGACAGAATTTGCTATATGCCCAGCATTTTCATTGCTGAGACTCTAAGGACATTATAGTAGCACAAGGTATGCTAAAATGCAGATCAACAATTTTTTTTCACAAAAAGGACAATAAATGCATGGGGGAAATGCAAAGACTTTGCTATAATCTAAACAATCTCACAGTTGAGATTCTAGGCACAAGGCTGCAGCACCTATTAAGTTAACTCATTAACACCTATGTGGTGTGTAATGTCGCACCTCTTAGCAGCCTACACATATCTTGCATTCCAGAGCAGTTTCTGAAAAATAAATAAATTTAAAAAGCATAAGATAAGCAAATTTAAATATTTTGTGAAAAATAAAAATATTTTAATTGTACAAATAGCAATGTTACCAATAAGAAGTATTCTTTACAGTACTAATAGTGCATTCAAAGTCTTTTAAATAAATTCTGTAATATATTGTAATGGACACAAACCCCAAATTATATTTTTCTATACTTCACAAATAAATGTTCATATTTTGAATACTGTACAACCTAGAAGTATATTGTTAAGAACATTTCTGTTAATAACCAGCTCACATAACAACAATAAATTCCTCTACAAAGTATGTTTATTGAAATATTTACATAAATAGTAAAACATATATTTAATTTTATAATTAGCAATACAAGTAATACTGGATATCTTTCAAGATGCAATGTTGAGTGCAAGTAGCAAAGACAGTTTGTACATAACTTGTTTTCTGAAGTATTAAGCACATATGGAAATATTGCTTATTTTCATAATTATTAACAAACAACTAGCAATATTAGCAGTGCAGTGTGATATAAACCAGCATTTTCAGTGAATTGTCCTGTCCTGCACATTGGTATTTCACACCATGCACCTCAATAAAACGTAGGGCTCTCAGTTATGAACATATGAACATAAATATGAAAATATGAATAAGTGGCAAACAAAAATTAATTTCTCCACTGCATGACATCTTAGACAAACATTCAGTGTCATTTTGTTAATAACTATTTGCCTTTTCTAATACTGTCTATTATTGGTTCGTAAGTCACTTAGTTCAAGAAACCAGACCCAAAAAATATTCTGGACACCATAGTAAGGAATTGGTATGCACTGGAAGCATGCAAAAAAAGGCATTATATGTTTGAGTGAGTTAAAGAGCAGAGCAAACAACTTTTTCAGAAAAGAGACAATGAAGTGGTAAAAACAAATCCTGTGTAAATGTACAGGCAACAGCAAGTGCTGATAGAAAATGCAATAAAATAAAAAAGCTTGTTTTTTTTCCCATTTTTTGTCAAAAAAAATGCTTATGGTAGTGTTGGTATCAGCTCAGGTACTTACAGCTTACCACACCATACTGAGTAGTTAGAAGCTTTATTTCAATGATAAACAGTGTAAGAAAACTAAACCATGGGGAGTTATTAATAAAGCAAACAGGCTCTAAGTGTTTTATTGTTGTGTTTTTTTCAGAAATTTAGAATTATTTAGTCAGAGACCTTTTCAATAATGTTATATTGTGCTACGTTACTTCACCAAGAGTGTTTAGGTTATTTTTAGGTGGTGCATTATTAGGGATTGTTTAAGGTTGAGAGTTTGAAATATGATGTGTTTGAACTGACAGTTTCATTTTTCTCAAAGAAAGTAACTTGGAGATTGCTGTAGTACTCTGAGGTTTTAGGTAATAATTCATTTTTCTTTGTTAGATACTAATCTAGATGATCAAGTTCTAACTTTTCCACCAATCGCTTGTAGGTAGTCACTTCTTACCACTCATCTCATTCCTCATGACTCCCTGCCAGTGATTCCAGATGTAGGGTGGATCCTCCCACCTGAGTCTGTGAAAGGTGGACTTCATGGCATGAAAACTTTTCAGGACAGGAGATTGAAGAATTGTGAAGGTAAAGAAGTAGGAACCCAGGAGCCATCATTCAACGGCAGCTGTCAGAATCTGTAACCAGCAAGGAAGGAGATGTCCTGCTTCTGCGTCAACTGACTGCTGAAGTACTTCCATCTAATTTTTTTTTTTTTTTTATAATCTTACTTGTTTCATAGCAGTGGTCTAAGCCTATTAAAAACCAAATAGTAAAGCCAGTTGTTCCAGACTGGTTGTACAGAAAAGACAGAAGTTGTTTTCAGAGAGGCAGCTCACAACAAAATGTTCACTGAAGCAGTATTGATTTTGCAAAAGAGAAAGAAAATCACAGAGCAACTTGTCATGCTTTAACATTTTACTGCAGTACTTTGTGTGCACAGTTCATTTATGTCTTTGCTTGTTGTTTGTTTGTTTCCTTGTTTATTTATTTTCATTAGTTAACTTTTGTAGAACACTGGCCCATTTAAAACATGTTCAGGTTCTGGCAGGAAAATGACAAAAGATAAAGTAATTACTGACAGCTTAGCACGTCAATCCCAGAGAAACATTATAGAGACTAGTAGCGACAAAAGGTCAATCTGTTACACAGATAATAGATGTACACCATTTACACTATTTAAAACTTGGATTTGAATCCTGTCCGATTAACTTGCATAAAGTGTGTTAGCCAATGAAGTACTGAACTTGTAGTAGAGTGAAGAACTTTCTGTGCCATTTTACAGATTTATGGTCTGCACAGTCCGAAATGCATTGTGATGTTTTTTGACTTGGTGCATGGGAATGTTCACATTTTGAGCTTCAGATACTCTTGGCTTGCTTGTAAATCAGACTTTTAGGGACATACCAGTTTAGGAATGAAGCGATACTATGACATGAATAAGATTCAGCCTATTGATGTGTTACCAAGTTTCACAGTGACAGGTATGGACCTGGCTTTACTTGTAAATCTTGTTCTATTGCATGTTTTTATAGTTTTATAATACATAGTAAGTTATATTTGTTATTGCATCAGTTGGGTAAAGGAGTTTGGAGACCAGAACACTCTCAGTTATTAATGTTTTAATAACTGGTGTAAGATATTGTTTCAGTTAGCACTGTTTAATAATCTGTGGTAAACATGTTTTATGTAGTAACTGTATGAGTGTTGAAAGTATTTTTTGGTTTAAATATATTCCTGCGTATTTCCATTATGATACACCATTAAGACAACTGATTCCCCTGGAGTGTAATTGTAGAAAACACGTTTTTATTTTCATGCAGATTCTGTTTCCCAGATAATATCAGCTTTAAGTCTTTTTATTAGAGAAGCAGCTACTGCATTGCAACTAGTTTGCTGGGGCATCGAACATATTTTATAGGTTTTAGCAAATGTGTATACTTATTTGGCAGAGTATAGTAGAATGGAGTTCTCTAAATATTGGAAAATGTTAACTTCTGTTGTATATTTTTTCATTTGATTGGTTAAAGTGCAGAACATGCACACGCTGTGAGAGCTTATCACTGAGATGTTCAGATTTAGATATTGTCTCAGCACAGATTGTTACAGCTTCTTCTGAAACAGTTGAAAAATCAGGTGGGAATTTCTGCCAAGTTCATTCAGTTTATGTTAACTGCACCCAGTATGCAGTTAAAAAAGGCTAACTATGTAACAATTTATATTTATAGACATTTATTTCCATCAAATTATATTGATTTTTGTTTCTCTTTTCTGTAACACAAAGATGGTGGAGTGCAGTGGCTAATAATTTATTTTATTTGCATGAACAACGTATTCCATGGGAGGATGGCCTGATGGCCATAACGTTGTATATTCAATTTTTCACTTCTCAAGTTTATGATCTACTGCTCTCTTTATCTTGATATTTCTCCCCACGCTGACATTTTCTACTATATACATGTGTGTTTATATATATTTACACACACACACACACACACACACACACACACACACACACACTCGCGCGCGCGCACGTGTGTGTGTGGACATATGTGGTGACAATTAGGAAGAGCAAACACTCATTGAGTGAATGCTTTTTCATGCTAATGAAATAGAGCGAATGTTCGTGTGAGTAAATATTCATCCTAATGGAGTTTCTGCTGACATTTTTTTGAATGGGATTGTGGTACGGTGGGGTAAGAGAATTTTGTGATCTTGGAATTAGTATATATAATTAGCAGGGGGGTGTGCAGAGGGCTTGCCCCCCTGTAAAAAAATAGAAAGTAATATATATATTTTTTTTTTATTTGAGTGTTCACTCTAAACTTATTGCTGTTTAGAGATTCGCTGATAATAGTGTTTGTTTTCTCATGAGTCACTGATATATATATTTATCTTTATATAAATATATATATATATATATATATATATATATATATATATATATCACACACACACACACACACACACACACACACACACACACACACACACACACACACACACACACACACACACACACTCATAGAGAGTGGGGAAGAGAAAGTATATTCTTTCTACAAAACCACTTAGAATGAATACTGCTGGAGTAAAGAAGGAAGTCTGACATTTGGACAGTGAAGCCCTACTCCATCAAACTGTAATGTTCTCTGTTACATCAGAAACAAACTGTGCTAATGCTGAGTAGCACATTTCACAGCATTGCTGGCTTTCTTGCATCTGTAACCTTGAGGGATGACATGTACTTTGTCCCTTCTAATATGCTACTTTTTTAATGTGATTTACATCACCCATTCTGTGTCTGAAAATGGTCAGCTATAAACAGCACACTACTCTGGTAAACAAAGCAAAATAAAATGAATTCCCTTCAGTTGTGCAATAGTAGCCTTAGTATGTACATAAGCAAGTGGGTGTGGGAAGCAATGATCCAATACAATTAAATATTTTTGCAGGTGTCTTTTGCAATTTCTGTGATTTGCCTTTCCTTTGAATTTTGTTGTATGCTTTTATATGTGAATATATTGGTTTTGATAGGTTTTGTTTTGCTTTTTGAGGTAGCTTCAATGTACTGACCTTTGATTGCATTATATGAATCCATAAATCATGATTATTTTTGAAGGAAATTCACATCTGACTTTAGACTACAAAGCAAATT